>NC_079190.1:204537507-204705007 GCF_029499605.1 Hyla sarda
TTCTTTGTTATGGAAGATTATTAATAAAATTTGTATTTTAATTGGAGTGGTGTAGCTCTATATTTTTCTTTTGGTATACATAGCTCAGATTACAGGTACAGCCAAGGCTTTCTCTTCATCTCCTAAAAATAGCACATGCTAAGCTCAGCACCAATATTATGTGTTCTGTCCTGATTTAGCTGTTACCAGAGACATAGTTCCCTTCTCAACAGGCAGTGGACAGTAGATTAAAAGCAAGGGAAACACCTAATGGCCAAGATTTTAGAGCTGTTTTTTGGGGGTAAGAAGTCAAATGAAATGAAATGATAGTGAACATTAAAAGTGCAGATATCATAATTATATTACATACTTAATCTGCATATTTTATCTCAATAGTTTTTTCATGAAAATACATATATACTTGAGTCATATTAATCACTAAGCATTTTGGTGGGATTTTCTCTTTTAACAACAATAACAATGAAACATTTTAGTTTTAGTTTATTTTATATTTTTATGTTATTAACCATTTTTTATTGTTACCCCACTGGCAAGAGCCCTGTCAGTGTGGAGATATTTCATTTTATAGTACAATGTTTTATTTTGACCTTGACCTATAGACCTTATAGACCTATAAACAAAATTATTATTTCATTATATCTGATTGTGGTCACTGATATCCAATACCTTGAGTGTCAGTTACTGTTGCTATTTAGTTTCTTTCCTTTTTACACCTGAGGTATTGGAGTTTTACCGGCTAGCTCAGACACATTGGCCCTGATTTACTATTGTAAACACAACATGTTTTCTTGGGGTGTGAGCCAGATTCTGGCACATTGCAGCAGAAATTCTGTCTGCGCCAGAATCTGCACCAGAATTGAAAAAAACCTGACCAACTCTCCATTTTACTCAGAAAACCAGAATGAAAAGGGGGCGTGGTCATTGGGGGTGGGGTGGGATGTGGTCCTCGAAAAGGGTGTGTGTTCCTGACATTTTCTAAAAATCCCAATATATTTACTAGGGTTTCCACAGAAAATGTGGTGAATTTGAGCTGAGAAAACCCCACAGATCAGAGCATGTGTAAAAAAAGTGCAAAATGTTGGGAAACCTTAGTAAATACCATGGAAAAATACTTGTAGGGAATTAAAACCCACAAAAGAAAACTACACTCCACTCTTAGTAAATCAGGGCCATTGTGTCTTTTGAGTCAGAGAACAATCATGTTTTTTCTGTTTCAATTAAAATTTACATTGTTGAAAAAAGTTACTTATCATAAGGCATTTTGAAAATCACCTGTATATCAATGTTAAGATTGATAGCCCGAAATGCATTGACTAGAATCAGGCAATTGTGCAGGCACTGCTCTGGGGTCTCAGGGTTGGTGTACATATTGATGAAATGAGTGGAAATCTGAAAAAAATAAAAATAAACCAAGAGTTTATTTTAAAGAGACCTTCACAAAGGACAACACATACTGTGCTGACTATTATGCTTACTCACAAGATATGGACAATATGCTGCCACCTGAGTAGCGAGAACAAGCCCATCTAAAAGGTCTTTATCAAAGTTCATAATCCATCTTGTGGGTGGTATGTCACCTAGATATAAAAATGAAGCATACTTAAGTATAAAATTATTAACATTTTATACTAAATTGCTGCCAACAATATTATTATAACAGTATATAAAAACACGGCCCGCCAGAGTGAAAGAGCTTTACAACTTTCCATTTTCCCCAAAAGAGTCCCCCCCCCCCCCCCCCCCCCCCCCCCCCGTCATGGTTCCAGGTCCAAAAGGACATAAGCAAGTAGATCTACCAGATTCTATACTGTTTTAATAAATATATCAAGGAAAACATTATGTGCTAGAAGCTGCATGGGGAAAGGAAACCCTAATATCACTGCAATGTGGCAATACAGGAAAATTTTAAAAGTATGCTAATTCCTTATAAAAAAAATGTCACCCTAAGGTTTTACTATAATCTGTAAAGTACTTAAACAGTATTCACATAAGGAGGCCAGTGTTGGTAAAAGGTTTTCCCTAGCAATAACAAATGCCACCATTTTAAAATGTTTTCATCTATTAAGAGTACAGCTCACTCTCTGCTCTCTTCACGCGAGGGAAGTAAACACAGTTGAGACTTATTTTTATCCTCACGTCACAGATTTTCCCATGAAATCCAGCAGGTATGTTCATAGAAATATATAATATAATAAAACTATCATCCCTGGTATGCATGTAACATTTCTATATCACACTTCATGGTCACAGCATGACTTTCAGTCTTATGATGCTGAAGATCACTACCGCTGGTTCTTTCAACCCGATAAAAGGAATATCTGGGGCATGGAAGCAACAGAGGTGGCACCAGTAATGGCCACGGTAGCTGTAGCAGTAATGGGTAAACCCTTCCCTTAAACCAAAAGGGAGATCTGAGGTACATCAGTTACAGGGGTATTATCAGTACTGGCCATGGTTGCTGTAGAAGTGAGAAGAAGAACAGACTATCCTTTTGTCAAGGGATCACCCTACTGATGGCTGGCTACGTAGACAACATCCTGTAAACCTCTCCTCTGGAATTGAGGGAGGTCTTACTGCCTAAAGCTCAAGGCACTTGCTGGATTAAAGTGGTTGTCTAGTTTCACAACAATTTTAGCTATTGGTTTGGGATGCATTACAAATAATTAAGAAGTTCATTATTTTAAGGGGGGGGGGGGGTCAAAAGTGCTGACGGCTGAACGGTTGAACAATTATAGATATAGTATGAGTATGCAATGCATTGGTTTTAGAAAATAAATGTTCCATAACATAAACATATTAATAATATTCTGAACACTGGGGACTGTGATCACCAGCCTTTCATTTTATAATAACTATTGTTCTCTTAATAGTATGAATAAGATAAAGCTCCTGTAGCTGTGTGAACAAAAGCAATAAGATGGCCTCAGAGAACCTTGTGTGCGAATTAAGAACCAATATCTGATATGTACACAAAACTAATTACAGGTGTCTGAATAAAAATCTAAGCTGCAACATGGCCTAGAGCCACGGCCATTCTCATAACCCTGCAATATAGGCTTAATTTGCTTATTGGTGATAACACTGGCAAGCAACAATAATAATAATGCACAAACAAATACAATTCTTTATGTACAAAATGTGTATTATCTAGTTCAACAAAGAAAATCTTGGGATGCAACAGAGTGCATTATCTCTTAACCACGAGACTCAAAAAGTCCATCTATACGGGGTCAATCTGCATAATACAGCAAGGAAAAATACTAATGATTTAAGAATAAAAATAAAAAAACAGAATTCAATTATAACACAGAAGATAAAGTAAAAACATAAAATAGAATTGCCAAAAATTCCTGTGAAGCTGTGAGTCACACAAAGCCTGAAGAAATAACAATTCTGAAAAAGCACAAAACAAAAGAATAGCAAAGTGACATGCTTGTTGTACTCCTTCAAGGCTAAATATCTGTTCATACCAAATGTTACATTTTCTTTTTTTTACCATAAAACCATGAAAGGTCAGTCGAGGATTACCATCTTAAATTGTTTATATATGCTGTGCATTCAAGGTGGTTTATATTTGAATTGTAAATGTGGTTGTTCTAAAATTGTCAGTTAACTCTTTATGTAAACATTAATATCCTATTAGTATAACTAGAGATAACTAATTTGTTTCATCTGCAGTCCTAAGAAAAGGCACCTAGTGTCTGATACCTTACAGGTGATGCCGAACTAAAAATGTATACCATGTAGAAATGGTTAGTGTATTTACAGTATCACTTTTGGTAGGCCAACAACAATGGAAGTATCATTTAAAAGGTTACCAAATACACCTCTGGACACTTACTTTAGCCATTACGTTTAAGCAATCCAGTGAAAGTAAGTAGGGATGAGCTAATCAAATCTGACGAATCCAAATTCGTTATGAATCTCAGGAAAAATTTGATTCGTAACAAATGTGAATATCTCTGCGATTCGATCGTGCTAATCGCTTCATTATACTCCATTTAGTACGGTCCAGGCTCCAGGGGCCAGGCATCTTAACCCCTTAAGGACTCAGGGTTTTTCAGTTTTTGCACTTTCGTTTTTTCCTCCTTACCTTTTAAAAATAATAACCCTTTCAATTTTCCACCTAAAAATCCATTTTATGGTTTATTTTTTGCGTCACCAATTCTACTTTGCAGTGACATTAGTCATTTTACCCAAAAATTCACAGCAAAACGGGAAAAAAAAATCATTGTGCTACAAAATCGAAGAAAAAACGCAATTTTGTAAATTTACATTTTGTAAAGAACAAGATGTGCTTTAACTGCAGACTGTCAGCTTTAATTTGAGGGTATTTACATCCAAATCAGGTGAACGGTGTAGGAATTACAACGGTTTGCATACGTGCCTCCCACTTGCTAAGGGACCAAATGTAATGGGACAATTGGCTTCTCAGCTGTTCCATGACCAGGTGTGTGTTATTCCCTCATTATCCCAATTACAATGAGCAGATAAAAGGTCCAGAGTTCATTTTAAGTGTGCTATTTGCATTTGGAATATGTTTTTGTCAACCCTCAAGATGAAATCCAAAGAGCTGTCACTATCAGTGAAGCAAGCCATCATCAGGCTGAAAAAACAAAAGAAACCCATCAGAGAGATAGCCAAAACATTAGGTGTCGCCAAAACAACAGTTTGGAACATTCTTAAAAAGAAGGAACACACCGGTGAGCTCAGCAACAACAAAAGACCCGGAAAACCAAGGAAACCAACTGTGGAGGATGACCGAAGAATTCTTTCCCTGGTTTATTTGGAATGTCTATTTTCCTTACAAGCAGAGAGCTTCAAAGTTAGAAAAATGCAAAATTTTCAAATTTTTCATCAAATTTTGGAATTTTTCACCAAGAAATGATGCAAGTATCGACGAAAATTTACCACTACTGTAAAGTAGAATATGTCTCGAAAAAACAATCTCGGAATCAAATTTATAAGTAAAAGCAAGTGACAGTGGTCAGATTTGCCAAAAATGCTCCCTTCCTTAGGTTCATAATGGGCTCCGTCCCCAAGGGGTTAAGGCCCAAATGGGCTGAGTCCTTAAGGGGTTAAGGTATATCCGGTCAAGGGTTATAGATGAGACAATGCCGGATGCGGAACAATCCCTGGCTGAGTTTGTCGCACACTGGACGCCAAGACTTCTTCTGGAGAGCCCTACCCAAGGAGGCTGCACCCTCTTGCCCCTCCACAAATTGGCAATACGTGTCTGGCGAGCTAACAAAATGGTTTATGGTTATATCGATATACCCTCAGATACTCCGTTGTGGCACAACCCAAGCTTCACACATCTTGGCGGGAACCTGGATCCGATATTTTTGGCAAAATGCAGGGGTGAATACCTTAGAACAATTATACTGTGACGACATATTGTGTTCATTTGACCAATTGCAATCCAGTCATGCTTTACCCAGACACGGTTTCTTTATATATATACAATTGTGCCACACCCTAAATGCTCAATTCCCAGTGGGAGGCCCACCCATATCTGCATTCCCGCTTATTGGGATTTTAAAATCTCAGGGATCTAGGGGTATGGTGTCCATCCTTTACACACATCTTATTCAGGCCAAGAACTGATGTTCACAATTACCGGCTATACAATATTGGCAGTCATATATTCCCAACCTTACTGGGGTTAACTAGGAGGAGATCCTATCTTCCCATATGCTAGTACCCCCGGCTGCCAATAATAAGCTTATTCAATTGAACATCATTCACTACAGTTATGTCACTCCTATCAGATTATTTAGAATGGGTTGCTCTGACTTAGATGAATGTCACTGATGTGGTGCTGCTAGAGCTGATTTTTGGCATCTCCTTTGGGCAGGCCCTCAAATTGCGGCCTTTTTGACTGAAGTCCTCTGACTTGCCACTCTTGTACAACCCTCTCCTCCAATTGACCCTCTAATATGCCTTTTTGGTGTATCGAATAAAGAAGTGTTGACACGTCATATTCGCACATTTCTGCGAGAAACTCTCTTCTTGTCCAGAAAGGCAGTTACTCTAAAATGGATGGACCTACGACCACCTACATTGTCCCAATGGCGAGCGCTTGTTAATGCAGTGATTGCCTTTTCTCATCTTGTATATAAAAACAGGAAATGCCCGGGTAAATTCCTTTCAGTGTGGGGTATTTGATGCTCCTCTCCTTTCACTCCTCTTACTCAATGCACTTATTCTATGGCCACTCCTCTTGTTCCTCTTGAGATATCTATTGGTAATTTTTCATTTTGTTCCTTTTCCCTTCTTATTTTCCATCCCCCCCTCATGTCAGTGCCTGTCCTGTCGTTAGTCTTGTGGGCTTCCTTTTCACCTTGTAACTATTATTCTGGGTGGTGTACGTTAAGATTTTAGAACCTGCTGATGCTTGATAATAGGTGGCAGTTAATCGCCCATTTCGGTTGTGTTTTATGTTATTTAATTGATTTGTAAGTTTGACATTGTGTTGGCCCTTGTGATCAGAAGACTACCTGTTGTTTTCATGCTGTAACATTACCTATGCTAATATGCTAAAAAAAAAAAAAAATCAAGAAAAATTGTTAAGTATTTTAACAGTTAAACAGACAAATATAGAAGCCACATAATAGACTTATGCCTGTTAATCCCTATTCACAGATTTTGGACCCCCCCTCAATCTCTACAATCTCCCTGTTAAAGTCTCTCAGCTGATCACAGACTGAGTCAGGACACAGCTGCGGCTGTTGATTGAGTGAGCCATCACAGCCGGTAGGGGATATGTTTTTTATTAGCTGGAAAACTCTGTACAGAAGTGAAAATATTTTTGAACATTTGAACAATGATAATTCAACAGCAATATTCCTGAGGTGCCATTTTTTTCCCCTTAGCTCAGCAGCATCCATTATTGCAGTTATGTAATCACCACTTACACTAGCAGTAAATTACAAGCATTCCTATGCAGACAGGAGATCAACTCCCTTTTAGTGCCTGATTTCCTATGAAATACATAATTACTTAATCATCTTTCCAATCCCCTCTGGCAGTTCCCTGACCAGCCCCTCATCCTTCACCAAGCGCTACCCTTCTTGCTCATCTGTATGTATAGGGTGCTGCTGTTGAGAACAATTCTGCCTTATATAAGGTAACAAGAGTGCAGTGATATAGTAGGTGAGTCCTTAAAATGATTAGCTACAGAGTCATAAACTTTCCTGACTCACACTGTCTGTCTCTGCTATATGGAAATTATCTACAAAATATATTCCTATAAATTGCAGCTACATATCTCTTGCCAGGGAGAAACCTATTACAAGCAGGCAGATTAAAACTGCAATGCACAGGAATATTGAAAACATATTTTATGCATTGGGAACAGAAGTACCATCAATATCACTTGCTGCACTCACATTAGTAGGAGAGGCATTTCAGAGGGAAAGAAGCATTTGAGATGGCAGCTAACCGGTAAATGAAACATCAACCTAATTGGGTATATACAAGAAACACAAGAGTCTCCATGTAATATAATAATAGCCTGTGCTACATTAACAAAGGAACAAAAATGCTGTAGTGCTTAACAATGACCTCCCACAGAGTAAATCCACCAGCTTCTATGAACATTTTTATTTGGTTCTGTTTATCCATTGCAACCATCATACACATGCTAAAATGTGGCTGTATAACAGCCATCTGAAAAGGTATATTGATATGATATTTTACCCTTCAGTAAGTTTCAATGTGTTGTGCATTAACCTCTACTATATACTGTGTGAGGCAGTAGATTACTATTAAAATCCCTGACACCTTTATTTCCACATCGTTCCCAGCAATGTTTGCTTGGCCTGAAACATTTGTCTGTTAGCAAACCTTTACTTCTATGGTGTGCATGAAAAGTGTAAACATCTTGAAAACCCAAAGTAAGCATCTCACAATTTTTTCATTAAGCTGGATTAAAGGTCTGATGGATTTCATCAACATCAGCTTATTTTAATAAATAGGAATTAACATACAATCCTATTTAAACTCTAACCTTTTAAATGTTAGAATTTTTTTTACATAAAATATAAAGCTTTTTTTATTGGCAAAACCTTTACACTTTTTTTTTTTTACAAGGACCTAAAGAACTCTACTAAGGAGAATATAAAATTCCATGGGCGAATATGGTAAGGCATGCAAAGTAAATAATGGACTATAATACAAACCTGTAGGTACCTTATGTGCCATGTATATGAATATTCAAATGTTGTACAGCATTATGGGGGCAAACAGGTAAGGTGACAAATGAATATCAAGATATTTTACACACATGATGACTGGCAATGTCTCAAAAAATTATGTTATTTGGGAAAAAGAGCACTCAAAGAAAACTGGAGAAAACACTGTATACTGGTATATATAATTTATGGCTCTGAGAGACTGTAAGGGCTATATCTATAAACAGAAATGTTTAAACATATACATATTTATACAAATATAATCACTTTATTAATAAGAAATATAGTAGCCAATGGCAATACAATAAAGTCACTCCTAGTGGCCTTTTTGAATGTGTAGATTGGAAAGAAAACAAAGAAAAATCGGTTAGCTGACCTTCCCCTGAGAGTACTTGTCAAAAGGTTGTCCAGCAAAACAAAAATTTGCTTTACAATTGGAGGTGGTGTGAAAATAATAAACATGCTATACTCACCTCTTCCCATTCCTCATCCTCCACTGGTCTCTGCTTCTTTCAGGTTCTGTGTTGTCCTGACCCCACAGAACCTGCCTGCTCAGTCAATCAGGGACTGAGGAAGGAAACCACTACTGGCTTAGTGGGTAGGTCTTGTGGAGTCGGACCTACACAGAACTTAGCAGAGATCAGTAGAGGACCGAAAACACTGGCACAACAGCTTTGAGGTAGCAGAGGAGGTGTGTATAGTATGTATACTATTCTAACACCATACATAATAAAAGTATCACAGGAATAGCCAACAAGCACTGAGAAGGACACTTTGGTTAAAAAGAAACATTGTGGTGTGAACCAACACAAGGAGGTAGGTCTCATTTTGAGTTGTTGTTTTTCTCCTCTCCTTTATACATTTCATAAATAGTGACACTACAACAGAACGGTTCAATTTGCTCACCTTTTTTAGAATTTCTCCACACCACTTTTCTCATCTTTTCATAGTGGACATTGAGCCAAGTAAGAAGAATTCTCTCTGATGTTGAATATATGTTGCTCGATAAAGGCTCTGAACTGATTTTTGGCATGCAATCTATCACACTGTCATCATCACTCTTTCTCTGTGTAATGCGTGAAAGGATGAACACCTGAAAAAAAAGACACAGCATTAAACACAGTCTGCTTCATTTTGATTGCTCAGAAGACATGATATTCTGAAAGAGAAAGAGAACATTTAAAAGAATAAATCAGCTAAAAAGTAAAAAAAGAAAAGAAAAGAAAATGTACTGACAGTTACTTTCTATTAATTGCACAATTTTTGAAAATGTTTTATTGTTTATGTAGCACTTTCATGTTCTGCAACACTGTACACAGAATGTGTCAGCTCTTATCAATCACTGACCGTAATGAGAGTCAAAATTTAAAGGAAACCTTTCAGAATGTTTTTGCCTCCCATACCAGAATCAGGTTGTCATGATAACAATAATGTAACAGTTACATCTACGTACAGGATCTAACAAAGATACTTAATTGTAGACAACCACTTTAAATCTGCTTGTGTGTTTTCTTTTTCTTTTAGCAGTTAGATCTTATTTACAATTTGTCATATCACAAAAGGGTTTTAATTATATTCATTGCTAGACTACACTTTACATATTTGTGTATTAGCCTATGTATGACTAAATACACAGAGAGGTGTTACAGTATACCTAAGTATGCCCTAACAACAGGCAATATGACAATAAAGCCCCAGAACCCTTAATAGTACCACAGTTTGTTCACAAAAGGCCCGGATTGTATCACAAGTCATCACTATGCGGCTTGCAAAGGGGGCTCAGGCTCTCTTTTTGTTTCTCTTATGTGCAGTATTTCTTTAGATGTAAATGGGGTTTAATGGCAGACATCACAGGATATTACAGCTCTACAGCAAATACTGTAGTTCATCACTATTTGGGAATGCATACACACTGATGTACAATTACTAAATCTTACTGCCATTAATTTGGTAAGACAATAAGTAGAGGGAATTTCTACACTACTCCCTTGAAAATTACTATGTCATACAATATGCTGTAGAGCCAGATTTGCTCTTGTTCATCAGTCTGACAGCAGATAATCCTTGACACAGAAATGCATATAACTGTGAAGCTGTAAACTCTAAAGATAAGTGACAGAGAGGCCTCTCTATTTCCCTAAGCACATGACTCCTCATAATGACAAGCAGATTTGCAGCTTGTAAGAAATGTTCACTGGACATAGCTATGTGGGCCACATTACCACATTAATCATTTAGTTGGCTTTTATTATTTAGTTGCCACTACTATTTGTTGTTTGGACATTAAAAGGGTATTCCTATTAATTTTAGAACCACCTTGAAGTTCTGCTGTGTGTAAAATAACAAACCACAGCATGCTTACCTTGCCTGGTCCAATGCAGACGCTCCAGAATGCATCACTCAGTGCCGTCACTGAGGCTGGAGTAGATTTGTAACCATTAGCAAAGCATGAAAACTGTGTTGTAAGGGTAAGTAAATACAGGTACCAGGCCAGGCTAAAGTGTCGGTGCGGGATCAGGTGAGATGAGTATGGTGCCGGTTGTTTTTAACACAGACAGGAAGCTGCAGTGTGGTTTAAAAGGGAATCTTTCACCAGATATATGCTATCCTATCCGAGGGCAGCATAAGCCTGATGACAGGGACCCAGAGTGAAACACCATTTTACATTTCTCTGTCAGGAACATATAAGTGAAGAAATCACTGTAAATCATTGTGACTACTGAGAGAGTGCAGACTCAGTAGTCCTCAATATTTATGAGCAGCCGCTCCTGCCTGCCCACCTGCCAGTTATTGGCAGCATTCTGCCTGTTTGACCAGTACTCTGCCATTGGGTGGGTGGTCTGCAGCCGCTGCTCATGCCTTCCAATATGGTAACCTAAATCTGGAAATTCAGACTGATGATTTGTTCTATATCTGAGCAGCAGCTAAATGTTAGGAAATTTTTAAAGATGACTATTTTTAAAGACAACCACCCAACAACCACCCAACTCAGTAGGGACTCATTAGGATTATAGGTTGAACTTGATGGACTCTGGTCTTTTTTCAACCTTATAAACTATGTTACTATGTTACTATTTAGAGAGTTGCATAATTTTGTACACAGGAAACAAATAAACAATAAAAAAAATCAGTGCAAGGGTGTACTTTAAAGACAGTACTTTAATTTAAAGGGGTACTCCCCCCCTAGACATCTTATCCCCTATCCAAAGGATAGGGGATAAGATGTCTGATTGCGGGGGTCCCACCACTGGGGACCCCCACAATATAGCATACGGCACCCACCTGTTTCTGCTCCGGAAGTGCTGAAGGGTCTGGGTCCCAACCACCGGAACGGAAGTCCGTGACGTCACGACTCCGCCCCCGTGTGACGTCACGCCCCATCCCCTCAATGCAAGTCTATATGAGGAGGTGTGACGGCCGTCACGGACTCTCCCATAGACTTGCATTGAGGGGACGGGGCGTGACGTCACACGGGGGCGGAATCGTGACGTCATGAACTTTCGTTCCGGTGGTCGGGACCCAGACCCTCCAGCACTTCCGGAGCAGAATCAGGTGGGTGCCAAATGCTATATTGCGGGGGTCCCCAGTGGTGGGACCCTCACAATCACACATCTTATCTCCTATCCTTTGGATAGGGGATAAGATGTCTAGGGGTGGAGTACCCCTTTAAAGAGGTTATGCAGAAATTTAAAAACAGCTAATTTATTATCACAGCTTGTGTGTGGTAATACAACTTGGCACCATTCACTTCTATGGAATTGAGCTGCAATATCACACACAACCTGGGAACAGATGTGGTGCTATATCTGGAAGAAATAAGTTCTTTTTTTCTAATCCTGGATAACCCCATTAATTTATCTTGGCATCACTGGGATCGTGTTAGATTATTAGATATTCTACAGAAACAGCTTAGCTAGTGCTGCTATGTTGTTTATGGAAATTCCATTAACAGCAGCTACATAAACTGTGCAAAGAGTTTTCAGCTTCCCGACCAAGCAGGCTGGGGGACCTTGATCTCGAGCAATCAGACATTTATGGCACATCTTAAGGACATACCATAAATGTCCACATGGGAATACCCCTTTACTGCACTATTTTAAACTTTTTCTAAACAAGCATGTCAAATTGTTAAACAGCTAGTTTGTATCTACTGTATAAATCTATAAACTGTAAATCACTGTTAATTATTAATTGGTTTCTTACCTTGTATATCTGCAAGAGTATGTCTGTCCATACACGTTTACTTACAGACTGAAATGCGCTATTATTTATATGAAGCAAATTGTTTTCTGTAAAATTTGTAGTTTTTTTGTTTGAATTCTGAAGTTTCTGAATCTGAACCTTAAAAAGAAAAAGAACACTTAACTACCAGTAAGGGGAAATAAGACTGAGTGTCACTGCTTGTTCTGTGGGTGTTGTACTATGTCAATTCAATTTGTTAAACAAACTGACTTCCCACTGGAATTTTATATAAGGCTAATGCAATCTGATGCATAGTGAGGTTAAAAAAAATTTTGTGCTTTGGCTGTATGAGTGTACCAAATAATTTTACCATCTACATAAAGTAATGCATGGTGGCTGGAGTGTAAGATAATGTAAAAGAAAATATACAATAATGGTAAATAAAATATTCACAAAGGCTTAAATAAAGCCTAAACTGATGTAACTACAGATGCAGCAAACTTCAAATTGACATTTAAAGGGGTTATCTGACAGACAATATTTTTTATGAAGATGCTCAGGGTCTCTTTCATAAAAAAAAAAAAAAAAAAAGCTGTAAAATTTGCCCAATTTGTCAATTGTCACTCAGAGGATTACTGATCGCAGTGGTGTCCTGCCTCATGCATTGAGTGGCTGATATATTGGGCGCCAGCACTAGTAAAAGAAGTGCAGCTGATACCGGGGCTAGGCCGAATGCATCAATTGCCATTCATCCAATCACTGGCTGAGGCAGGAGCCTGCTGTGGGTAGTGATTAGCTGAGCGGCAATTGATGCATTCGGCCCAGCCCCGGTTTCAGCTGCACTTCTTTTACTAGTGCTGGCGCCCAATACTAAGTGTTATTCTTAGTATTAAAGGGGTACTCCGGTGAAAACCTTTTTTCTTTTAAATCAACTGGTGGCAGAAAGTTAAACATATTTGTAAATTACTTCTATTAAAAAATCTTAATCCTTCCAGTACTTATTAGCTGCTGAATGCTACAGAGGAAATTCCTTTCTTTTTGGAACACTGATGACATCACGAGCGCAGTGCTCTCTGCTGACATATCTGTCCATTTTAGGAACCATGCATAGCAGATGTATACTTAGGGCAGCATGGTGGCTCAGTGGTTAGCACTGCTGCCTTGCAGTGCTGGGGACTTGGGTTCAAATCCCACTAAGGACAACAATAAATAAAGTGTTATTATAATAACATCAGCAAAGAGAACTGTGCTCGTGATGTCATCAGAGAGCATTCCAAAAAGAAAAGAATTTCCTTTGTAGTATTCAGCAGCTAATAAGTACAGGAAGGATTAAGATTTTTTAATAGAAGTCATTTACAAATATGTTTATCTTTCTGCCACCAGTTGATTTAAAAGAAAAAAGGTTTTCACCGGAGTACCCCTTTAATGCTTTCATAACCAAGGGTTACCTTAAAGAGATAACTACTTTATGTTCTTATGTGAGTTCTAAATATTTGATAACTATTTGGTTTGTTATTTATTGAAACCAGGGGATAATTGTGGCACTGTGAGTACCTGTACTGTACATTTTAGTGTTTTTAAGATTTTTTTTTCAACTGTTTGTGCTTTCTTTGTTTCAATAAAATTACTTTTTGACATTGATACAAAAACATTTTGTGCATGCATTAATTCATATGTAATATTTATGGGGTATTGTAGGTTACATAACCATCATAACATTAGTAATCAAACAAAATAACTCTAAAATAGATTTTGTTGACTCTAGACATTACTGTTGTGTTCTTTGTTCTATGTTTTGGCTCTTAATGATAGACACAGGACTGATTCCAAATTGCATCTAATAGCCACCTATTATGAGAAAGTACATGCCGGTTGCAGGCATCAGTCTTCTGTCTCAATCCCTGCTGCTGGTCTATGTATAAATTCAAACATAAACAGCTGGTAACAAAAGCTAAGAATCAAGAGCTCTTTCCTCGTAATTTTAGTGTTTGTCACTAGAACATTAGAAAAAATTTTTGTTACCGGCATATAACTAAATCAAGAGCTCTTTCCTCGTAATTTTAATGTTTGTCACTAGAACATTAGAAATTTAGTTACCGGCATACAGTCCTTGTAAAAGAATATCAGAGGATATTTTTAGAGGAGTCAGGTAGTGAAAATTGCTTGATACAGTCTATAGGGAAGTATTAGTGGCTACATGTTGTTGTTTTTTTCATCTCAAACAAATAGCCAGCATTACATTAGTGTAACATAAATGCATAGACATTTTCTGTAGAACAGATTGTAGAACATGAAGTATTTCTGCGACAGTAGAAGCAATTTATTGTATATACTCGAGAATAAGCCGACCCGAGTATAAGCCGAGACCCCTAATTTCAACCCAAAATTCCAGGAAAAGTTATTGACTCGAGTATAAGCCTAGGGTGGGAAATACATCATCCCCCCTGTCATCATCCAGACCCCCATCATTAACATCCTCATCATCATCACCGCCTGTCATCATCCAGACCCTCCTCATCATCACCTGTCATTATCCCCTTGTCATCATCCCACACCCCCCCTTCATCATCCCCTTGTCATCATCCCCACCCCCCTTCATCATCATCCCACACACCCCCCTTCATCATCCCCACCCCCCTTCATCATCCCCTTGTCATCATCCCCACCCCCTTCATCATCCCCTTGTAATCATCCCACACCCCCCCCCTTCATCATCCCCTTGTCATCATCCCACACACCCCCCTTCATCATCCCACACCCCCCTTCATCATCCCACACCCCCCCCTTCATCATCCTCTTGTCATCATCTGCCCGCAGTGGTCTTCAACCTGCGGACCTCCAGAGGTTTCAAAACTACAACTCCCAGCAAGCCCGGGCAGCCATCGGCTGTCCGGGCTTGCTGGGAGTTGTAGTTTTGAAACCTCCGGAGGTCCGCAGGTTGAAGACCACTGCGGCCTTCGACATCATCCAGCCCCCTCTCGCCCCCCTTTAGTTCTGTACAGTACTCACCTCCGCTCGGCGCTGGTCCGGTGCTGCAGGGCTGTCCGGAGAGGAGGTGGTCCGGTGGGATAGTGGTTCCGGGCTGCTATCTTCACCGGGGAGGCCTCTTCTCCGCGCTTCGGGCCCAGAATAGAGGCGTTGCCTGGACGATGACGCAGAAGTACGTTGGCAATGAACGTACCTCTGCGTCGTTGTCAAGGCAACCTGACTATTCTGGGGCCGAAGCGCTTAGAAGAGGCCTCCCCGGTGAAGATAGCAGCCCGGAACCACTATCCCACCGGACCACCTCCTCTCCGGACAGTCCTGCGGCACCGGACCAGCGCCGAGCGGAGGTGAGTACTGTACAGAACTAAAGGGGGTGAGAGGGGGCTGAATGATGTTGAAGGCCGCAGTGGTCTTCAACCTGCGGACCTTCGGAGGTTTCAAAACTACAACTCCCAGCAAGCCCGGACAGCCGATGGCTGCCGGGGCTTGCTGGGAGTTGTAGTTTTGAAACCTCTGGAGGTCCGCAGGTTGAAGACCACTGCGGGTGGAGAGTTCACTCGAGTATAAGCCGAGGGGGGTGTTTTCAGCACGAAAAATCGTGCTGAAAAACTCGGCTTATACTCGAGTATATACGGTATGCTTTTTAGTGTGTTCAATTTCTTTTTCAAAAGGTTAGCTTTGTAGCAGAAATGCTGAACTTCCTTAAAATATATAGTTACAGTTGGAAGTTAGGAGGAGCAAGGCTGGAAAAATTATCTCTACACATTTAGGGTACGTTCACATGTGCATATTGTTGTATATCTGCAGCAGAAAATACACACGTGTGAACGCACCTTTAGGGCTTGTTCACATGAGTGGAATTAGTTTCAAACTCGCAGCTGGAAACCCGCTGCGCTTTTGAAATTAAATCCGCTTGTGTGAACGAGCCCTTTGGGTGTATTCACATGTACAGTTTCCTGTGCATTTTGATGCACAGGATTTGAAGCTGCAGATTTCAAATGGAAACGCCTGGGCAGTTTCAAATCTGCAGCTTCAAATCCTGCGCATGAAATATGCGCAGGATACTGTACATGTGAATACACCCTTAAAGGGAGTTTCCCATGTCAGGCATTTACTGATATGCTATAAAAGTGTGTTCAGTTGGGATGCAGATATTATATGTATAAAAGGCCTTAACGTTTATTTAACAAGCATATCTGGTAACTTGGATGAATAAACTTCATTCACTTTTGAATATTTTCTAAAGTCCCAAAGGAGACAGGTGTTTGGTGATGGCTTATTCTCAAATCCCCCTATTGAGAACCCATGCATATTGGGACCTTTTTGTGCAGTTACTTTTTATTATTGCCGAAGGAAGATAGACAAACATTTTTCCCTATAACTTTCATAGACAATAGAGTGGAGAACGACCCAACATGGGCTTATCTCTGATGGGAATGAGGCATCTTTTGGGTCTCAGTGGTCGGACCCCATTAACCGACATTTATGGAACATCAAAACAATATGCAATAAATGTCTGTGATTGATAAACCCCATCCCTATTAAGGTATGGCCTCTGCTGCCAGAATATGCATTTAGGTATGGGGGCTGGATGATGTCGAAGGCCGCAGTGGTCTTCAACCTGCAGACCTTCGGAGGTTTCAAAACTACAACTCCCAGCAAGCCCGGACAGCCGATGGCTGCCCGGGCTTGCTGGGAGTTGTAGTTTTGAAACCTCAGGAGGTCCGCAGGTTGAAGACCACTGCGGGTGGAGAGTTCACTCGAGTATAAGCCGAGGGGGGTGTTTTCAGCCCGAAAAATCGTGCTGAAAAACTCGGCTTATACTCGAGTATATACGGTATGCTTTTTAGTGTGTTCAATTTCTTTTTCAAAAGGTATGGCCTCTGCTGCCAGAATATGCATTTAGGTATGGTTGCTAAAGTGATCCAAGGAAATTGTGATGATAACTTGAGAAAGTAAATGGGGCAATCAGAAATGACCAATAAGAATATCTGTGATATTCCATTATTTCTAAGTAAGGAAACCCTTCACCAAGTAAGCAATAAGCATCAGAAATAAATGTAGACTATTTAAAAGGTTTCCCTATTTTATTGTAAGGCTTCTTTCTACTACACTTTTTTTTACTAAAAAACATACCTACCAAGTACAATAATAAGATGAGTGAGAATGCTCAGTGAAAAATGCATAAAGTAAAAAACAAGTAAATATTTATTGCCATTCTTTACATATGTTTTAAGGTTACAAAGTCAATACCTGTATTTGAATCCATCTTTCATAATCCAGAGGTTCAAAAAGATATTCAGGTTTTATGTGAGAAAGAGAGGCTCCTTGGCTTCTGTTTAGGACACATAAAGACATTTTTAAACTGTGGGTACAAAATATAAAGTAGTAATTCTAAAGAATGATTTAGCTCACACATATGCTAAAAACTAGCTGAAAACACAGACTTCAAAAGAACCTTCTGACCATATAATGTGCATGGAGGTGTCCAGACCCTGTTGGCAGATGTAGGAGGGAAAAAAGGGGCATACATGTTACATTTCAACATGCCTGATCCTTTCTTCTCAAGGTTATTAAACTGAGAGATGGCACACAATTGTTAAGTGGTGACTGGAAGGAAATCATTTTTTCTCATTCAAATAATTATTACACAGTGGAACGAAGATAGAAAAATGTCCGCACTCACCAAGCCGTATCAAATGATTCGCTTTATTGGATTCTTCAGATATCCATGAAAAAGCATAAGACAAAAACACCCGAGTGCAGGGAGGGGGAGCACCTCCGAGCAGGGAGACTAGGAGCGGCTGTCAGGAACAACAGCACCGTTTCGCGTTATTCACGCATCTTCCGGTTCCATGGAAGAAAAATGTTTTTAAATCAACTGGCTCCAGAAAGTTAAAGGGGTACTCCAGTGGAAAATATTTTTTTTTAAAACAACTGGTGCCAGAAAGTTAAACAGATTTGTAAATTACTTCCAGTACTTCTTGGCAGCTGTATGCTACAGAGAAAATGATTTTCTTTTTGAATTTCTTTTTTTCTTTTGTCCACAGTGCTCTCTGTTGACACCTAATGCCCGAATCAGGAACTGTCCAGAGCAGGAGAAAATCTCCATTGCAAACCTATGTTGCTCTGGACAGTTGCTGACACGGACAGAGGTGTCAGCAGAGAGCACTGTGGACAATACAAAAAAGAAATTCAAAAAGAAAAGAATTTCCTCGGTAGAATAAAACTCTTAAGAAGTACAGAAAGGATTGAGATTTTTAAATTATAGTAATTTACAAATCTGTGTAACTTTCTGGCACCAGTTCATTAAAAAAAAGAGTGCTCTCCGCTGACACCTCTGTGTCTCAGGAACTGCCCAGAGTAGGAGCAAATCCACATAGCAAACCTCTAATGCTTCGGACAGTTCCTGAGACAAGCAGAGGTGTCAGCAGAGCACTGTTGTCAGAAAGAAAAGAACAACTCAACTTCAGCAGCTGATAAGTACTGGCAGGATTAAGATTTTTTTTATAGAAGTAATTTACAAATCTGTTTAACTTTCTGGAGCCAGTTGATATAAAAAAAAACAAAAAACTTTTTTTCCTGGAATACCCCTTTAATATCACCCGTGCCTGCAAGTTTTTCAACAGGTCACATAGAATCCAAGTGATCAAAATCTCAATGCAGTCCTCTAGTACACAGTACTGGATTCTGTATGCATACAGTCTGTGTTGTGGGCATGAGGCCTGATGTTACTAGGTGAAGAACTACAGGGTAGTTACTGTACTGTCATAGCAACCATTCAGATAAAAAGATACCGGTGGCTTAAGGGATATTGTAACCACACACATTAAATATAAATCTATAGACATGATTCAGAAGTATATTTTATTTAATGCCACTAATTGGACACTACATTCATTTTCTATTAAACTCTATCACTAAAAAGGAAACTATTTCAAAGATTTTTTTTTACCATTGTAAGGACAAAAGCTTTTAAGAATCATTTTATCAAATATATCAATAATATGTGGCTGTTGCTCAGGGGATAAAACAGCTATAAACTAAAGGAAATAAAAATGCCATTATGCCAACTATAACAGATTCAACTAAAAAGCATTCTTACATACATCTGACTCAGTAAAGTGCCTTGTCAAGTAAAAAATGAGTGTTCTTCTCCCTCAAATCACTCCTAGACAATTTATCACACATTAAAGGTCCATTAGATGTTTATTGCTTGTAGCGTCTGCTTAAGTGATGTCAATTAGTTTTCATAATTGATCCAGCCAAGATTTTCGTTGACTACCAGACTAAGATGTCCACTTCAATTAATTCCTGAACATTCTAATGATGGCTGTCAACACAAACACGTCAGGTGCACTTATTCCTATTTAAGAGAAAACTCTTTTTTTTGTTCTAAGACCAGACAGATGGTGAACAGACAGACAGAAGGAGAAAGCCCTAGCGAGATTTACCAGCTGCTTTTTAGCTGCCCTATCTGTCATGATCTATATTAAAGATTGATTTCTAACATGTATTGCTATACATCTATAGACACATTTATTTATTTGGAAAGGGTGGACATATTCTGTATATCCAATTTTTTTTTAACTAATCCAATGAACTGAAATATTCTTCCAGTGAAGAATAGTTTCAAAGACCAGACAAACTCAACATCTACTTCCCTTTTCTTCTACAAAGAGGAATCTTATAGGGCATCTAAATAAGGCTATAATAATATCTATTTACTGCTAATGTAAAGTTGTGACAGAATCCTGGGTCATTTGAAGGGTACTCCGCCCTCAGACAGGTTATCCTCAATCCAAAGGATAGGGGATAACATGTCTGATCACGGGGGGTCCGGAGATCTCCTAGCCAGCACTGCAGCGTTACGAACATAGAAGCCTGGGGCTTCCATGTTTGAGACATCATGCCACGCCCCCTCCATTCATGTCTTTGGGAGGGGGCATGGCAGCTATGTACTAGGCTTCTGTGTTCCTAACGCCGCAGTGCCGGCCTGAAGATTGCTGGGGGTCCCAGCGGCTGGACTACCCACGATCAGACATGTTATCCCCTTTCCTTTGGATAGATGATAACATGCCCAGGGGCAGACTACCCCTTTAAGCTTTGGCTCAGGACACCTGTGGGATAGGCCCATCCCTTTCCAGGGCTATTGGAAACTATGGCTCTTTTCATTTTTGAGTTAGACGTTTCTTCCCTGCTCTTGCAGTTTTCGAAAATTGCAGCATGATAAGACTATGGTGTTTTTCTCGGCGTTTCTCTTCAATAGAAGTTTATAGTAGTGAAAAACCTCCAAGAAAAACATTGTAGATAACAGCATCTACTGGTAGATAGTAGTGCATCCGACCCTTAAGGCTGTGAAAAACTGCCACAGGGTATAAAATTGGCGTTTTCAAAAAAATAAAAAGTTGCCAGAAAAAACACTAGAAAACCTGCAGAAATACTGCAAAAGAAATTTGCCAGGAGTTATTCTGGTGTTTTCGTTCAGGTGGAAAAACAC
This sequence comes from Hyla sarda, assembly GCF_029499605.1. NCBI lineage: Eukaryota > Metazoa > Chordata > Amphibia > Anura > Hylidae > Hyla > Hyla sarda. Next base: position 204,558,370 of record NC_079190.1, read on the forward strand.
CAAAAAAGAGAACAAGTGGAAACCTAGCCTTATGCTTGCTGGGAGCCTGTACTGTGGTCTCAAATCTGTGCTCCAGAATTACAGGTTGCCTATTATCTATAGTGTACATGTATTCTAGGATTATGACTCCAAGCATAAACATGGTGGGGTTTTACTCCAATAGTTAAAATATGCTGTACTCAGGATACATTGTTAATTTGATAAGGCAGTATAAATGACAGATACTGCAGTGGTTGTATTAGTCCAGTGATGCAGATGCAAAATCTTAGGATGTTGCAGAATCTTGTAATACCTTTTTTTATTGGACTAACAGTATTTTGTAACGCAAGCTTTCAGGATTCCTTGATAAAGGAGAATTCCCGAAAGCTTGTCTTTACAAAACATTGTTAGTCCAATAAAAAAGGTATTACAAGATTATGCAGCATCCTATGAGATATATATATATATATATATATATATATATATATATATATATGTGTATATCCACAGGAAGAACATACAAACTCCTTGCAGATGCCCCCAGTGCCGCAAGGCAATAGTGCTAGCCACTTAGTCATTTTGGAGGAGCATGTGTTGGAATAGCCAGGAAGAGGTCTGTGTGTACAGTTGATGGGAGTTTTACTAGAAGGATTCTAGGGCAGAGACAGGGCAGTACTGGGCAGATCACAGAGCAGAGACTACAGACTAGCCTCTTACCATGCTGAGTATGATGGGAGAGGAGGCAGGAAGAGGAAATGTAGCAAGTAAACATGCAGGGCAGAACTGCACATAGCTGTATTATTGCAGGAGCAAGACCAAAGATCAGAAAAGCATAAATGGGGACATTTGTCTAGTCATCTGCTATACAGCTGGATGTTTTTTTTTTTTTTTTTATTCATTAAGGAAAACCCTCTTAAACATATCCATAGGACATAATTGACATACAGTTGGGTGGTATGTGCCGTTATACTTATTTTCCCTAGTCTTTAAAAAAAAAAAAAAGGTAGTAGACTATACGAGATTCTGTAAATGTATACCACACAGTGTCCTTTTTACTAAGTAAGTAAACTGTATGGCCAAATAAAATAAACAAAGGAGGTATGAACAGAGCCTAAGCCAAGAGCTACAGGCTACCATTTGGTCACTTAAAACAAGACTGTTAAATGCCAAAGATATCAAGCACTTAGAGATTCTGTAAAAACTTAAAATAAATATAAATATACACCAAAATGGACATTGTGTGATGTGTTTTTTGTCAATTAAGCCTTACTCATTACATCATTATACTATAGTACAGCTTCATTGCAAAAACACATCACACCTGAGTCCATTTTGGTGTATATGTGCTCCTTACAATAAAGATATAAACTTTTTACCAGATCCCTAGATTGGACTTTCTTGTTTCTTTGGCATTTGGTCAAGTGTAGTGAGTGGATCTGGTTCTAGCAAATATATGGTGGGATAATACATATATATTATTTTTTATTCATTGTTTTCAGCTAGTCTGTTGCCCTTGCCTTGCCTTTGTTTTGTCTGCACTAGTTCTAGTATTACTTCATGCTTGACCTATCTTGTGTATTTTGACCCTTGGCTAAATGACCCGACTATTCCTCTGTTTTCCATATTTGTACTGCAAGTACTCTAGGTTTGGATTTGGTCCATCTGATTATTCTTTACTGTTTGTCTTTTTATCACCTGTGTTTTGTTTCTTGTGCTTTGCATGTTAACCTTTTGTGTCTTGACCTGCTTTCCTGACTTCTGTACAGTATTCTGTTTATTGTATTGGACTTTCTATGAGTTCCACTGTAGAGTAGGGTTCGGAACCATGGTTCGGGCCATCCAATTTAAGAGGTGGGCACCCAAAAGGCAGGGACAGTTGTCTGGGCGTGCTCAGGGCTACACTTTTCCTTGTCCAACATAACAGTAACAATTACATCTGATTAATAAATGCTAGTATTATTGCTGCAATGTCTTTATTTTATTGTTATACTGTGCATGTTTATTGTTTTTCTCTGTTATACATTTTTACTTAGAGTTTCTTTTAGAGTCCAATTACAATTTTTTACCATATTTTTAAAACATATATTTAAATCTATCCAAAATGTCAATGCTTACTTGAGGAAAGTGAGCAGTGTCGCATGCTGCCAGTGAAGCTGTAGGACTCTTTCTGTGGGATCAGAGGGCAATGACTGACTTGCAGTAATTCCAGGCAGCATCTGTCCACTCAGGTAGAACAGCATGTCATAAATGGTTTTTGTCTGCTTGCCAAGATTTATTGTTTTCGGTGCCTTTCCTTCAGACTTTGACAACTTGACTTTGCATACACCGCTAAAAACAATAGAAATACATAAACAGTGAAAATAAAAAACAAGTTTCTTGCAACAAAGGTCTACATGAGAATGTTGAAATGCCCTTTTCACCTGTTAAAAATACTATGGTTCATAACTAGTAGATACTATAAATTAGTAAACTCACTAATATAGATAAAAAAAAAACACCTTGGCAAAAAGATAATATAAAATTATAATAATAAAATTCCAAACATAACGCATGCAACTTTTGATGAATTAGGTACACTTACACATAACTCGAGCCTGGTAGGTTAGTTTTAAAAATGTGTGTAGCTAAACACAGTGATACAACTCCTCCCATGTCTTTTATTGAGCACATTAAGTAAACATCAACAGTGCAGGGACAAAAATAGCAAATTAGCAAAATGTGTTAAGATTGGATTGGAAAAGAGCACTATATGGCTATCTTCACACAGTGTAAAACAAGCCATATTTATTTCAAACATCTGCAATAAGGAATGTTCCGAAATTCCCCCTTAACTCAGTTCAAATCATTTTTAAAGCTGCAAGAAATGTTTGGTGGAGTTTAAAGGGGTACCCCCTCAATGCAAGTCTATGGAAGTGGGCGTGGTGACCATCATGCCCCCTCCCATAGGCTTGCATTGAGGGGGTGTGGCCGTGACATCACGAGGGGTGTGACCGACCCTGCAGTGCGAAAACAGCATTCAGGACATTTAGTTCCAAACGCTGGTCAGTGGAGTACCCCTTTAATGATGTTATAGGGGGATCTAAAGAATATAACATTTACGGGTCACTGTAGATGTTTATTAAATGTGTTTAATAAAAGAGATGAAAATGACACAATCAGTACAACTAGATAACTACAATTTCCTAGAAATAACATCATTCCAAAGGGCTCATTTACTTTTTTGTTCAACTGTACACATGAGTCTCAGTATAGCAAGACATAATTATATAAGACAGAGGATAAACATGGTCACAGGAGAAGATCTAGATGTTTTTTTAACTTTAATTTACCTCCATAGAGATTGTGGAATCGTAATGGGATTGCAGCCAATAGCCCATCCATACAGGCTAAACCAGGTTTGCACTGAGGATAGAACTTTCTCAAAAAACATCCATTCTTCAGAGTCATCTTCAGGGTAAAATGATAGCTCAAGTTTGTCCTTTAGTGTTTCATACTGATTCTCCTTATCTTGCATTTGTGTTCTTTCATTTTCCGGCACAATACCATCTTCTGAAATAAATAATGGAAGACTTTACAATACTGGAAACATGGAGAAGGACCACATAATCCATCTATTCCACCCTTATAGGATTTTCTTTTTAACCAGGCATGTTTACATTCACTTATATTGGATTTTCCACCACATTTGCACAATATTTTCTGGTATTGCTTCTGATTGCCCCCTACATAATCTCAGATTATGTCCCCTTGTTATTGTCTTCATTTTTTTATTTTTTATTTTGTTCATGGTGTTGTGGTATTTTTTGCACAAAGGGTACTAGGTCAAGCACCCTTTTGTTCACCACATTATAACCAAAAATAATGTTTACTAAATAAATAAATAAAAAAGAATATTGAATTTTTCTACAAACCAAGTACTTAGGCTGCATTCACACCTCGTTTTCAGCCTACAGTTGCCGGATCGGGCTGGAGGAGGGAAAAACCGGGTGCTCCCGTACCCCAGCCAGACCGACGCTGAAATCCATTTACTTTAATAAGCCAACCGGAGTCAAACTGCGACTCCGGTCGGCTCATTTTTGACGCTTATGCGATTTCCTGACCGAACCTAAAGCCTAAAGTAGTATACTACGGTTTTAGGTCCCGTCACAAAACCGGATACAGGTAAAAAATGAGCCGACCGGAGTCACCATTTGACTCCGGTTGGCTCATTGAAGTAGATAGATTTCAGCCCCGGTCCGGCTGGGGTACGGGAGCGGGAGCGCCTGGTTTTCCCCTCCCCCAGCCTGATCCGGCAACCGTAGGCTGAAAACGAGGTGTGAATGCAGCCTTACTTATCTTTTGTGACATTGCTATAACCGTAACTCTTATGAGCAGAGCCCTCATTCTGCTTGTTTGAATTGTTGATCAGTGTGTTACTATGAAATGTCTCATTTTGTCTCTAAATGTATCTTTTGTATTGGTAAATGCAATGAAATATGTTGCTGCTGTATAAACAAAGACTACTATTATTATTCATAATAACACACTTCTCTCCTTTAAAGGTTGGGATCTTGTCCCCTCGTCCCCCTCTTTCCCTCAGTATATAGAAAATAAGTTCTTTAAAGAAGTACTCTGTTGAAAGCATCTAATCCCCTATCCAAAGGATACCCCCGCAATCTCCGGGCTAGCAGCGGCGGCGTTCAGAACACGGAAGCTTGCAGCTTCCGCGTTCATGACCTCCCGCCACACCCCCACCATTCATGTTACGGCTAGTACATAGTACACAGCCGTCACGTCTCCTCCCATAGATGTGAATGGAGGGGGCGTGCTGGCTTGTGATCAGTCATCAGTCATCGGGCAAGGAGCAGAGTTCGCTCTGTGCACCAAATGACAGGAGTGCTGAGCCGGAGATTGCGGGGATCTAACATCTTATCCCCTATCCTTTGGAGTACCCCTTTAAGTCTGCTACATGATAATCTCCACTGGCAAATGATGTAAAATCAAAATATTTAAAATCATCTTTGTTTCCCAACTGCATTGTAATCCATAAAGTTAAGTAAAGAATAAATGTACTGCTTTCTGAGATAATGTTATTAATGGTATTAATCTAACTGAAAAGCAGTTTCCCACTATTATGGTTAGCTTTCACAGTTGACTAAGGCACTGGATGAAACAACAACAAGAAAGTTTATTTTACAGTTTTGTTCTCATTAAGCACTTGATGATTGAATGTTAAACTTTGCACAAATTACCAAATAAATTACATTGAGCTGATTTTTTTTTTTTTCTTCCGAGCAATGTTGTAGAGAAATACTGCGATAGAATAAAACATCCCTGAGTTCAATAAAATCTACTGGTAATACATTTGAACAGATACATAAGGTTCTAAAAGTTTGTGTGCACCATATAAGAAACAGATCACCACTGATGTATATAATACTAAACCTCCAAAAAACAATTAGCTATGCTGAAATGGACACAAGACCAACATCAGGAACTTTCACAAGATGGCATAGTAAACATTCATTTCACTGCATCTATGATAAGTAAGGTCTAATAGGAATGCAAGAAATATATAAAGAGCCACCTATAATTCACATAAATGGATTTTCTAGAATAAGCATTACATTTCTGTGGAGGATAATTCTGCCCACTCATTGGAGCTGTAGAGGAAATGACCATTCAGCAACCATTCCCGTGAGACTCCTAACTGTAGGACTATAAAAAGAGCCAGTCAATCCTTTCAAAGCACCACTCAAATATCAAGAACAACATATTCAAAATGAATTACCATTTATTCACCACAACATATTAGTAAAGGTGGTTCAAGACAATTAATGTACACATGAACAATGACATAACAATTTTAGTGTGAAGAATAGATCAGATTGGGACAACTAATCTTATCCCTATCTGGAATGCCTGCCTGTCATACTGTAGGTCCCCTGTCCTAGTGACCTGGGCCTACACCAGAACCTCCTAGTAGACCCTAGGCTAGGTGGGGGATACCGAAATTGTAAATGGTATACAGATATAATAATGACAGCTGTGACATGAGGACAGTTCTCTGAGCGGACGCCACCTCAGCCAGGTGCAATCCTTTCCCTCTGGTCTTCCACTGGGCAATCGTGACCAGACCCAGTCTATATCTAATAGACATCATCACCAGACCAGTTGCTTCCATATTGGTGATCACCTACTACCAAGGATTCATCAGCTACCCGGTTACCCACATACAAGATCAATGTGCCTATAATGGAACTGTCCATACTTCTGCCACTTATCCTCCTATACATCCTCTCTGAAGATTATCCAGTGTACGCACACTATCAAACATCTTATTTCTACACATGTGAAGGCACACGGCATTGGTATGAAGGGTCCCCAATGACCCCTCTCCAAGTATTCTTTATTAATCCCTGACGAGTTACCTGTAGTAATACAGAGTAGTGAAACGCATTGGATATGTATGGTTCTACTCATAAATGCATAAACATATCTTAAGCTATGCTTTATAAACAAATGTCTATCTCTGGTGTATAAATACTGTGCTATACCCCTGGCCATTACCCACGGGTTTAATTACTCCTGTACCTACCGCATGTTACTGGTTCTCTTGTGATATATCTGTGCGTTTGTACATTCACCCCCAAAATATTGGGGTTATTCCCTGCTGTCATTATTATATCTGTATACCATATACAATTTCGGTATCCCCCACCTAGCCTAGGGTCTACTAGGAGGTTCCGGTGTAGGCCCAGGCCACTAGGACAGGGGACCTAAAGTTCGACAGGCAGGCATTCCAGATAGGGATAAGATTAGTTGTCCCAATCTGATCTATTCTTCACACTAAAATTGTTATGTCATTGTTCATGTGTACATTAATTGTCTTGAACCACCTTTACTAATATATTGTTGTGAATACATAATAATTCATTTAGAATATGTTTTTCGTCTATGATTTACCTAACATATTTCCCATTATCTAGACCAGTAACGTCTCTACAAGTTACGTCTATGCGCTCAAATCACCACTTAATCATTGATTCTGCTTGAAGATTTAAAATCCTTTATAGTACTTAAATGGGCACTGTCAGATACAAAACCTTTTTATATGTTGTACATCTTGGCAAAACATTAACCTTTCTAATAGACTTCATAAGAAATCATGGCTTATAAAATCATGGCTTTCTCCAAGCTAAAGCACAGGCATGGACAAAGTCCAGTAAGTGAGAGGGGCTAGCACTCATCTGTGCTCTCTCTGATAGCACTTCTCTGTGTTCTCTCCTGTCTGATAGGACTCCTCTGTGCTCTCTCCTGTCTGATAGTACTCCTCTGTGCTCTCTCTTGTCTGATAGCACTCCTCTGTGCTCTCTCCTGTCTGATAGGACTCCACTGTACTCTCTCGGATAGCACTCCTCTGTGCTCTCTCCTGTCTGATAGGACTCCTCTGTGCTCTCTCCTGTCTGATAGTACTCCTCTGTGCTCTCTCCTGTCTGATAGTACTCCTCTGTGCTTTCTCCTTTCTGATAGTGCTCCTCTGTGCTCTGTCCTGTCTGATAGTACTCCTCTGTGCTCTCTCCTGTCTGATAGTACTACTCTATGCTCTCTCCTGTCTGATAGTACTCCTCTGTGCTCTCTCTGATAGCACTCCTCTGTGCTCTCTCCTGTCTGATAGCACTCCTCTGTGCTTTCCCCTTTCTGATAGTGCTCCTCGGTGCTCTCCTGTCTGATAGAACTCCTCTGTGCTCTGTCCTGTCTGATAGTACCCTTCTGTGCTCTCTCCTGTCTGATAGTACTCCTCTGTGCCCTCTCCTGTCTGATAGCACTCCTCTGTGCTCTCTCCTGTCTGATAGAACTCCTCTGTGCTCTGTCCTGTCTGATAGTATTCCTCTGTGCTCTCTCCTGCCTGATAGCACAACGTTGTGCTCTCTCCTGTCTGATATTACTCCTCTGTACTCTCTCCTGTCTGATAGTACCCTTCTGTGCTCTCTCCTGTCTGACAGTACTCCTCTGTGCCCTCTCCTGTCTGATAGCACTCATCTGTGCTCTCTCCTGTCTGATAGCACTCATCTGTGCTCTCTCCTGTCTGATAGCACTCATCTGTGCTCTCTCCTGTCTGATAGTACTCATGTATGCTCTCTCCTGTCCTATCAGACAGGAGAGAGCACAGAGGAGTGCTAGCCCACCCTCACTTACTGATCTTTGTCCATGCCTGTGCTTCAGCTTGGACAAAGCCATGATTTTATAAGCCATGATTTCTCTAAAAAGGAAATGTAATTTTCTTATGAAGTATATTAGAAAGGTTAAAGGGTTACTCCGGTAGGAATTATTATTTTTTTTTTAATGAACTGGTGCCAGAAAGTTAAACAAAGTTGTAAATTACTTCTATAAGAAAAATCTTAATCCTTCCAGTACTTAACAGCTGCTTTATGCTCGACAGGAAGTTGGGTTGTTCTTTTCAGTTGACCACACTGCTCTCTGCTGACACCTCTGTCCATGTCAGGAACTGTCCGGAGCAGGAGAGGTTTGCTATGGGGATTTGCTTATACTCTGGACAGTTCCTGACACGGACAGAGGTATCAGCAGAGAGCCCTGTGGACAGACTGAAAAGAACAACTCAACTTTCTCTAAAGCATACAGCAGCTGATAAGTACTGGAAGGATTAAGATTTTTTAATGGAATTAATTTACAAATCTGTTAAACTTTCTGGCACCAGTTCATTTACATTTTTTTTTTCCAGTGAATGTTTAGCCAAGATGTACAACATATAAACAGTTTTTGCAGCTGACAGTGCCCATTTAAGGATAATAATCTGATGAGGGAAATGTAAAACTCTTTGCAACTTTCCTGGAGACCCATCAGTAGATTGTCAATAGACTCCTACCAGAGACTATAATATAACAGTAAAGCTACCACAATATTTACGAGGAAAACCATTCTTATCAAGTGCTATACACTATTTTCCTTTGCAATATCCTAATGATCCTTAAAGGGGTATTCCAGGCCAAAACTTTTTTTTTATATATCAACTGGCTCTGGAAAGTTAAACAGATTTGTAAATTACTTCCATTAAAAAATCTTAACCCTTCCAATAGTTATTAGCTTCTGAAGTTGAGTTGTTGTTTTCTGTCTAACTGCTCTCTGATGACTCACGTCCCGGGAGATGTGCAGTACCTATGTGGATTCTCCCATCATGCACAGCTCCCGGGACGTGACATCATCATTGAGCAGTTAAACAGAAAACTTCAGAAGCTAATAACTATTGGAAGGATTAAGATTTTTTAATAGAAGTAATTTACAAATCTGTTTAACTTTCCAGAGCAAGTTGATATATATAAAAAAAATGCTTTGCCTGGAATACCCCTTTAACCCCCTAATGAGGCATCGATTTTTCAGTTTTGCGGTTTTATTTTTTTTCCTCCTTGCCTATCCTTAACTATTAAAATTTTCCATCTACAGACCCATATGATGACGTGTTACTTTTGGGAACAATTTTACTTTCTTGTGACATTGCTAATTTTAACTCAAAATCTACGGCAAAACCCCAAAAAATTGTTTCAGGGGAGAAATGAAAGCATAAATGCAATTTTGCTAATTTTGGGGTGGTTCGTTTATAGACAGTGCACTTTATGGGTAAAATGACACATTATCTTTATCCTCTGTAGGTACATACGATTACATTAATACCCAATTTATATAGGTTTTGCTATATTTTAGTACTTTAAAAAAACTATAACTTTTTGTAAGTAAATTAGTGTGCAAATTGTCCTCTTTTAACCCCTATGACATTCTTACTTTTTCATATATAGAGCTGCATGAGGGCTTATTTTTTTAGGTAGTAAAAAACTTTAAAAAAAGATCTTCTGCTCACATTTGCCTTGCGTGCTCGAATCCTCACTTAGCTTAGTGATGAACGCTGCAAACGATAAGGAGGAAGTCTCGATCCAGCACTGATAAAATGTCCACATTTATTGGAAAGTAATGGAGACAACACGCCACCATGACATACACAACTCAGCTAGAATGGACGCGTTTCGAGCACATATGCGCTCATGATCACCACTGCATTTGTGTGCCCCTCCACCCTTACATGAAAAAATCACACCGGGGTGGAAAGGGTAAATTTAAAGTGAAATGCTTCTAAAACATGTGAGTCTACAATACCAATTAAAAAGCAAAAATTCACTGATACAGGTAACAATTTTACTATATGCTTAATCTTATTAGGCATATTTGTTAGGTACTATATCTAGCATTTTCCTTTATCGCCATCATATCATTAACAACATTGTGTATATATATATATATATATATATATCGTACTTATAATGCAATATTAGCAGTACTAGTTTACTTACGGTTAGTTGTTACCTGTATCAGTGAATTATTGTTTTTTAATTGGTGTTGTAGACTCACATGTTTTATTTTTAGAAGCATTTCACTTTAAATTCACCCCTTCCACCCCGGTGGGATTTTTTTCATATAAGGCTGGAGGTGCTCACAGGTGCAGTGGTGATCATGAGCGCACATCCATTCTAGCTGAGGTGTGTATGGCATGGTGGAGTGTTGTCTCCATTTCAAGTTGTTTTAAAATATTTCCAATTAATGTGGACATTTTAGCAGTGCTGGATCGAGACTTCCTTCCAAATTTTTTTTAGGCATTATCTGCAGTTTTACGCAGCATCATTTTTGTTTTGTTGGGATTTTTTTTTATTGCGTTTCAATTATTTTTTTCGGGTATAAGAAGTGACCAAAAATCATCAATTCTGTACTTTGGAATTTTTTTTTTATGTTTACACCATTCACCGTCCATTTTCATTAACTTATATTTTAAAACACCTGACATTTCTCTGCTTGGTGATACCAAATATGTCTATGTTTATCTTTGTTTACAATTTATTTGAAAATTGAAAAAGAGTGGTGATTTAAACATTTTTTTATGGGAGAGTGAATTCACTTTATTACATAAAGCAAGCGGTTGCTGCAAATGCAGTGAGGGAGTTTAAAGTGGGATTAAAGGTGGAAAACACTTTTTTTCATATCAACTGTCTCCAACAAGTTTTTGTAAATTACTTCTATTAAAAAATTTGAATCCTTTTAGTACTTCTCAGCTGCTGTATACTACAAAGGAAGTTGAGTTGTTCTTTTCTGCTGACACCTCTGTCCATGCCAGGAACTATCCAGAGTTGAGAACAAATCCAAACAGCAATCCTCTCCTGCTCCAGACAGTTCCTGACATGGACAGAGTTGTCAACAGAGAGCACTGTGGTCAAACAGAAAAGAACAACTCAACTTCCTCTGTAGTATACAGCAGCTGATAAGTAGTGGAAGGATTAGAATTTTGTAATAGAAATAATTTACAAATCTGTATAACTTTCTGTAACCAGTTGATTTGGAAAAAAATAAAAAATGTTTTCCACCAGAGTACCCCTTTAAGCATGTATGGGATAGGCATAAAGCTATCCTTCATAAAGGAAAGGAACAAGGACTATTGATAGTATTCAGAATATTGGGCAGACTAAATGGGCCACATGGTTCTTAGGGTGCATTCAAACCATGTTTTCTTCATACGGTCACTGGATCCAGCTGGGTAATGTGAAAACCGGGCGCTCTCGTATTCCAAAAATTAGCTGAACAGAGTCACTATCTGACTCAGGTCGGCTCATTCAAATGAATGAGATATGGGCCCGATCCAGCTGGGATACTGCAGCGCCCGGTTTTGACAATATCCAGCGACCGTAGGAAGAAAACATGGTGTGAATTCACCCTTATTTGCGACACATTCTATGTTTCTATGAGAGAAAATTGGATTGCAAGAAAGCAAGTATGGACCCTCCAGCCGTCTTTTCAGCTGATCTGTCACTGGTCCTGTCGTGGTCTCAATTAGCTCCATCCCCAACCCACCAGCACTAATATTTTACTGGATTAAGGTCCCGCAAGTGACTTTGATTAAGGGACCTAAACGGTAAGTAGCCTCGCAGCGGCCTGTGATTATTGAAATAAGCCGGAGGTAGCCTGATATGGATCGGAATGATGACTGCTCCAAAGCCATTTTTCTCTTTTTTGAGAAATTAATTAACAAAATACTGCAGTCATAGCATTTTGTTTTACTCTTACATTGTTCAATTTGCAGGATAAATAATAAAAAAAAATGTATTGTTCAAGTTATTACTGAGGTATACCCTGTCATCATGCACAGCACAGCCGGGTACACAGACACCCATGGCAAGCTTGGGGACATTCATAAGACCAGTAACTGCCATTGAAACAATTTGTTTTGGAGGTAGGTGCCGATGGAGGTAAGCAAAATGCAGGTTCTTTTTACATGCAGCAGCCAGGATTCAACCACAGCATGTGAAGGTTTACTAAAGTGGAGGGTTCTTTGCTCCTGGTAGTTACAGTGGGAGACATCATACTAAAGGCCAAGCTCCTGCAATCCTTGCACAGGTGAGCCGCACAAGCTTATTCTAGCCCCGCCATTTTGGAAAAAGTACCCATAATGACCGCCGCAAAGAGGTTAATAATAATAACAATAATACTGATAATAACTCCACACTATTTACAGTGTTTATGTCATATTAGAACAAATTCTACTGATATAATATAAAAATGAAATACAAAAACTCATAAGCGAAAAGGGTGGAATTCTATTTTAATAATATACTCCTTTATTTCAACACTCTCAGGTTGACAAGGACATCAAGGAGCAGGGAAGGCAGACAGGATCTTGTGTGGGGGGGTTAGCAGTCACACGGGGCACCATGTGACTGCTAACCCCCTGCACAAGATCCTGTCCGCCTTCCCTGCTCTTTGATGTCCTTGTAAACCTGAGTCTTGAAATAAAGAAGTACCTGCTTGCATTACAGTTGGGGTGAGTGCTCCGTTATTACTCCTCTTCGCATGGAATATAGGTTTGAACTGTCTCTAAACGTGTAGCACCATCTGCATATACAGAGTACGCATTGTGTGTTGTGGACATCAATAAGTTTTGGCACCTGTACGGTCATATGTAGTGGTTGTTGCCGGATTTTTTTCTTTCTTCTGAGAGTGGTCTATTTTAATAATGCTAATTATAAAATCATTATCAGTCTGTTGGTGATTCTCTTGAATTATTTCCTCTAGGAATCTGGGAAGGAACTGTAAAATCATGACAGCTACACTTTATCTTAAGGATTGCTCTGTGCAGTATGTTTGAAAATAACAGAAAAAGTGTAAAGCAAATTGGAAAATAACATTGCTTTCCCAAATGAGTAGTCAGCCCTAACATAAAACCAAGTGCAGTGCAACATAAAAAGCATCACAGGTATAAAGTAAATCTCTTTCCAATAATGCATGTCTATATATTTCACTATTGGAATTTAGATGGAAAATCCATTTCAGCACTTAAGCCTTAACCTCTTCTCATACAATAAAGTTGTTTTCTTTTCTCATTGTATTTCTTTATACAGTACTGTTCTAACCCTATTTTAGACACCTCTGTACCAATCTGTAAACACTGTAATTTTCTTCTTGGCTCCTACCCCTGCCACCAGTGAACACAACATTGCCCCTATGTCAGAAACAGAGGGGTGCAGTGAAATGAGCTCTTTGATGTCAGAATCCTATCCCCAGATAATCCTATATGTGAGCTTTCTTCACTCTTGTTAGACTGGATTCACATATCATAGGGTTCACACACCATATTTCGGTCAGTATTTTAGACAAAAATCCAGAATGGGTTCAAAACACAAAAAAAGTTGCAAATCTATCCATTATAGATTTTCTCTCCTGCTTTTGGCTAAAATTCGATCCAAAATACTGACTTAAATAATGACCAAAATACTGTGTGTGAACATAGCCTTAATGTGATGTAAAGGAAAATGTACATCATGGTAACATATCTGTGTTTATATTTCTATGGTTGTTGAAGGTTTTTAGAACTCCTTTTATATCTTTACTTTATGTGGTTAGTTTTGTTCTACAATACTAAAATTTGATATCCAGACACTATTGGAGAGAGCATAGACACTTGCTTTACTTTCCATACCTGTAAATGAACCCGTTATTACTGTTGGCAGAATTTTATTTGACTATGCAGAGGATTTGGAGCTTCGTATAAGAAAAATAGAGCTACAAAAACAACTCTATTGTTTAACACTAGCATAGTTCCACACTTCTATGGGTTGTAAGCAATATTTTACTCACCTGAGACAGATTCTTCATATGTAGAGCTTGTAATAGCCCCAAGGGAACTGGAGGATGTGCTCTGAGAAGGTGTTTCTGGTATGTGGCAAGGACGAAGAACAGCCTCCCCCATGCCTCCATTTTTTCCAATTTGACCTGCATATTAAGCAAAAGAAACCATAGCGATATCAGTATATTACCAACACTGCCCAATTTACAAGACATCTCAAAAAACTGTAAGAATAATAGTAAGGCTCTATTTATGTTTTTTGTATGGAATATTCCTCCCCGACACATACATCCAGCAAAAGCATTCAGCGGCTTATGTTAGCCAGTAGATTTTAATATCTAATAAACAAACACAGCTACTTCACATACTGGCCAGTGTATGCCAAAGGGATGCTCTTTGGCAAACAAGAGTACATTGAGCATTATGAACACACCAAACGTGTTCACAAAACAAAGTGGAAATGGAAGTAAAACAGCTAGAGAGAGCCATTCGGAGGTTTAAGTTCAGGGGCACTGAGGTGTATTGCTCGTGAAGTGTGTGGCTATGCTCTGACTTAAAGTAAAGTTCATATACCAAGCGCAACTTCAGAAGAACATAGTCAGCAACTCACCACTCTGAATCTTCAGTCTTCTTTTATTGTACAAAGTACTCACAGTACATACAGCGGAGAGGGATAAGTGATGGGGGTACAGACAAGGCAACAAGCTCCGTTTCGCACTGGCAAGTGCTTCTTCCGGCAGTGGTGTTCTGAATCAGTGTCACAGATATACAATTAAGTGAACCACTCACAAACAATTACACCTACACACGTGATAGTATGCTATGTCCATTCTGTTATTTAAACCCAGAGGGCCTGTAGCATTGGTTCTGATAATCCAATGCGTTTCTCTCTGTAGGAGTTTTTTTATCTACACGTTCACCGGCTTTAGCTTCAACTTTTTCTAATCCTACAAATTGCAGGACCTTCGGGTTATTATCATGTGCTTCGCTTATGTGGGACATCAGTCGGGGCGCTCCATGTTTTTTAATGCAAATGGAATAAAAATGTTCCCTGATTCGTACAAATAGGTGGCGACTAGTAGTTCCCACATAATATAAACCCCAATGGCAGAATATAGCATACAACATGGGGGACATTTATCATTGTTTGCTTTGGTAAGCGAGTTCTGTAGGCATTTTTTTTTTCGCTTTGGTTTTGCTTATGTGTTACATATTTATTATACTATCACAGGGGGATGATAAATTTGGCTCACATAAGAAAAAAACAATAAAATCACTTTAGAATACCATTTTCTTAGTACACATAAGCAAAAAAAAATTATTTGTGTTTATTACATTCTTTTAACCACTTCCCCCCCCCCCCCCCCTAAATTTACTAACCCATTTTTTGTTTGTTTGTTTTTTCTTTTCATTTCAGATCCCTCTATCCTGTGGGCTACTTCAGATTTGGTGGACTACGAAGACCAAAGTTTTTTTGTTTAATATTAACAACATTTTGTAACAAGGGCTTATGGGGGAGTGTTTTTTGGAATAAAAGATTTTTAAGTGTGTGTTTTTTTATTTATTTACTTCACAGGCTTTGTACTGGAAGCCAGGGGGAACAACTCAACTGGCAGAGCAGCCCCAATGCCACTCAAACCAGTCCCTGGGCCGCACTTCCCCACAGACACATACAGCATGCTAGGGATGCTAGGGACCTACTACTTACAGGTGGCCGTGACATGGTTAATGGGCTTGCACTTCATGATCATAAAGTACACCAATGACCTGTTAGTTTAATAAATGTTGATGAGAAGAATTAGATCAAAGTGCATGCTGTGGATGTACGACCATGTCTTTTTTTGTTTTGTTTACTTTGCACTCTGCCCCTCCCCCTCAGCCCAGGCCTATAAAATTGTCAGGAAGCTGCATTAGGGCCCTATTCCTCCTGAATTCCAAGTCCAAGTCTCACACTGAGAGCACATGGTGAGTGAGCTTATTACATTTGTTCCCTGTTGCTGCCCCGGCATTGTGTCTGTGGGGTGGCGTGGCCCAGGGAATGGTTTCAGTGGCATTGGGGCTGCTCTGCTAGTTGGGTCATTCCCCCTGTGGGCACTGGTGTTTGGGCAGTGGTGGTCACTACTCAGTGCTGCACCAATTTATGCTAGGGATGCTAGGAACCCACTACTTACAGGTGGCTGTGACGTGGATAGCAGGCTTGCACTTCATGATCATAAAGTACACTAACGACCTGTTAGTTTAATAAATGTTGCTGAGAAGCATTAGATCAAGGTACATGTTGTAGATGTGCGACCATGTCTGGTGTTTCTCAAGTTAAATTCACATTCTGTAAATATAATATATAATATGTCAACAAAAAAATCTAAGGGTAGGACCTATTCACCATACAGTAAATTAATTAATTACGTGTCATTCAAAAATATATAGTGTATGCTATATTCTGCTCTTGTGGTTTCTATTATGAGGGAAAAACTAGTCGCCACCTATTAGTACGAATTAGGCAACATTTTTATTCCATTCGCACAAAAAACATGGAGCGCCCCGACTGATGTCCCACATAAGCAAAGCACAGTATAATAACCCTGAAGGTCCTGCAATTTGTAGGATTAGAAAAAGATGAAGCTAAATTTGGTGAACGTGTAGATAAAAAAAAAACCTACAGAGAGAAACGCATTGGATTTTCAGAACCAATGCTACAGGCCCTCTGGGTTTAAAGGGGTTATCCATGATAAGGTGATTTTAGTGCGTACCTGGCAGGCAGTAATGGACATGCTTAGGAAGGATCTGTGCTTGTCTTGGGTCTAAATGGCTATGTCATGAGATTACCATAACACTGTGGCTAGCTTTTTGTGAACTAGTATTTCCTGTTTGACCTTTCTTTTTTTTTACTTCAAATCTCACAATTCCATCAAAAGACCTGTGGTTTTCAATCAGGGTGCCTACAGCTATTGCATTAGTTGCAGATTGATCCCTCTCCCACCAAGCGATCCCTCCACCCATTGAAGCAGACAGGCTCCCTGTCATGAGCTGACTAGTGAGTCAGGTCTCGGCCGCATTGCAAGCTGGGAAAAATCTGAGACAACAGTCATTTTGTATGCAGATAAAAATAAATATTGGGGTGAAAATCACATAAGAATTGTGAGAAAACCGTCAAACACAGTTACAGGCACTATATTATGAACTACACTTACTTTACAGCCCCTGTAGCATAGTCAAATAAAACAAAATTCCTGGAATACCCCTTTAAATAACAGAATGGACATAGCAGTATGCTTTTAGCTTTTAGTAATGCCCATCCTTGATGTCAGATATCACGTGTGTAGGTGTAATTGTTTGTGAGTGGTTACCTGGTTCACTTACCTGTATATCTGTGACACTGATTCAGAACACCACTATTGGCACTATTGTGTGAAACAGAGCTTGTTGCCTTATCTGTACCCCCCCCCCCCCAGTCACTTATGCCTCTCCGCTGTATGTACTGTGAGTACTTTGTACAATAAAAGAAGACTGAAGATTCAGAGTGGTGAGTTGACGATTATTTTCTTCTGAAGTTGTGAAAGTTGAAACGGAGCCTAACTGTAATGACTATAAATGGTAACAATCCAGCACATTATTTTTCCATCACATTTTCCTTAACACCTTGGAATAAGTTAAAACATTTATGTCTTAAATGTTGATGCAAACATAACAAGTCTAGTAATTACAAAAGTCAAAGACTTGTCAATGTGAAGCTTTTTAAAAATGTAAAGATTGACTATTACTCCCATTTGCATCTCATTTGTCACTGACTATAATTCTAGCAGGAAATTTTGCAACCTTGTTATTATGAATGAGTAACTCCCCTCAGATGTAAAAGTTCTTCTAACAAGTACGGTAAGTAGTTGAAACGGTTTGCCAAAGATAATGTTTTTAAGGGTTTGCAAAGCTTCTTTGCTGACTGCACATTTTGGAAGAAACAATGAACAAAGGAGAGTGAAATAGAGACTTGATGTAAATGGGACATAGAGATAGTGAGTAAAACTGGAGAAGAGAATTTGGATGCTGGATTACTGGATTTGCTTTAAAATGTTTTCATTTGTAAATTAAACAGGACATAACTAACTAACAAATAAGTAGAAAAACGAATTCAGTGATCAATGTCCAAGCTTAACATGTTATTATTGATTACAATTGTCACTTGGAAATGGAATGAAACTAAAATTATAAGAATACTCTATATGCACCAGATGCCATATTTATAAAGCAATATCAAGACTAATACATTGCCCTTTTAAGACCGGGATTACTTTCACATTTGAGACTTTTTTTCCTCCTGGCATTTTGAAAGATGCCATAAAAGGGCTTTATTTTTGTAGGACCAATTTTGTGGGTCAGTGCCATTACAACATTATTCAGTTTGTGGACCATAGCAATCACGCTTGCAGGGGGGCCATTCAGGCACCTGTCATTTAGCCCTTTAAGTGCTGCAATCGCTATTGTTAACAGAATTTAAGGGGTCGAATGACCAATATCAGCGATCGCATTAATGTTGTTCATTTGCAGCCAGCACCAGCCATGTATGGAGTTTTTGTGTGACCAATTGTACTTTGTAATGGCATCATTCATTTTACCATCAAATCTACAGGGCAACCAAAAAATGTATTTTTTATGGTGGGAAATTGACAAGAAATCCACAACTGTGCAACTTTTGTGGGGCTTATGGTAAAACTGACATGTTCTACATATTCTGTGGGTCAATATGACTAAAATGATAACCATCTTTACACACCTTTCTATATTACTTTTCACTCCTTAAGGATGAAGGCCATACAAGTACGCTCCTGCATCCTGGTACTTAAGGACCTAGAGAGTCCCTGTATGCTCTGTTCCTGTTACCGCAGTTTGAAGCATGCTCACAACCTGAGCACGCTTCATACCCGGTGGGTCCTAGTTGCTATCAGCAGCCAGGACCCACAGTTAAAACCTACATAAATTTGGTTTTGCCGAAGATTTTGTTATTGAATGACTGATATCATTACAACGTAGTACTCACAGTATGTGTAAATGCTTATAAAACGTAACTTTTAATAAAGTTGGTTAAAATGTAATTCATAGATGAGACCCTATAGTGATACCAAGTGAGTGGATACACACAAAAATAATATTTATGGTACAGTACAGAGAGTTGGCACAGACAGGTAAGTACCGGTGGGACCAAAGTGGGTATACCAGGGGGAAGGTCTGTATGTCTGACCCTACTCTGACCCCTAGTCAACTCTTCTTGACAAGTGTTACACACCTTGAAAATGGCGTCCCCACACAGGAACCTGGCCCTAGTTGATTCTGTTATTACCCGCAACTCCCTTGTTTCATCGACCTATTGCAGTGGAATCCTCAAAAGGGGATTAAGCAACCATTGTGCCGGGTCAGTGTGGGATCTCCCTGGGATCACGGCACCACTGTGTTTGTTCCCCTACCCACTGGCAGTAAGGTCCTGCTGCCTTTAACTGAGCCTTATGTGCCCTTATCCGGTACCAAGAGTAGTTGCCTTGGGCCTGTATGCTCAGTGTTGTGGGTTTTTATTAAGTAACACTGTGGTATATATATTTTGAAGCATTACTTTTTTCATGCATGTTATGTTATTTATGCTGGCTTCTCCTAAGGTGTTAAATGCAAATACTTATGCTAAATAGGGGAGATGTGTACACTTACAATCCAATGATAACTTATATTGGATACATGTAGCTATATTTGTTACCAAATCCATCTTGACTACAATTTTTTGTGACAAGTGACCCATTAACAATGTGCGTTTTTATATGACTGTTATTTTTGCACCGCACTGTTTAAGTTAAGTGATTCTGCTTTTCTGCATTGTCATCACTGAATATTCCCTTTCTTAATCCCCTGAGGATTCCATCGCAATAGGTGGATGAAACGCATAGTGAGTTGAGGGTAATAACAGGATCAAATAGGAGTAGGTTCCTGTGTGGGGCCGCCTTTTTCAAGGCGTGTAACACATGTCAAGAAGGGTTGACTAGTGGTTAGATTAGAGTCAGACATCTAAACCTTCCCCCTAGTATACCCAGTTTGGTCCCACCGGTACTTACCTGTCTGTGGCAACTCTCTGGCATTGTACCATAAATATTATTTTTGTGTTTATTCACTCACTTGATGTCACTATAGGGTCTCATTTATGAATTACATTTTGAACTACTTTATTAAAAGTTAAGTTTTATAAGCATTTACTCATACTGTGAGTACTGTTTTGATGCGGAGGAACCTCTGAGCTTTATTCTGATAACAGCACTATATCAATTAGCACTGTACATACTGTCATTACAAAGTACAATTGGAGACTGAAAAAACAAGCCCTTAAATGGGTCTGTAGGTGCAAAATTTAAAGCGTTGTGATTTTAAGAAGGGGAGGAGGAAAAAAAATGAAAACTGGCCTGGTCTTAAAGGCCAAAATGGGTTTGGTCCTTAAGCGGTAAAAAAAAAAAAAACCTCAAACTCTTGTAACAAAATTTGTATGTTTAAAAATTTCCTCCTCTGACCCATATAACTTTTTAATTTTTTCCCACATACGGAGCTGTATAAGGGCTCATTTTCTTCACCATGATCTGTAGTTTTCATCTGTACCACTTTTGTGTCTACGTGACTTTTTGTTAACTTTTTATAATTTTTTTTCCTGGGATGTGATATGACCTCAAATCAACAATTTTGGACTTTGGTATTTTTTTTTTTAAGTTTACCCGGTTCACTGTACAGGATCATTAACATAATATTTTAATAGAGTGGACATTTCCACAGGCAGGGATACCAAACATGATTTATTTTTATTTTATTTTTTTATGGGAAATAGGGAAATAGGAGATTTTTTTTTTTTTTTATTGGGGGAGGAGGCTTATTTACTTTACTAAGTCAGACCAGAGAAAAAGACCCTATGATGATGGCAGGAGGCAGGTTAGAAGACCTCTGGCCGCCATCTTGGTTTATCTGATCAATATGGTTGTGCAACGGGCGATCAGATCAGCCAGTCGATCAGTATTGATCAGAGCATCTGAGGTGTTAATGGCAGACATCAGTGTGATCACTGATGTCCGCCATTACTGGCAGGTCCCTGGCTGCTGATAGCACTCCTGCACTCTGGCAGGACTCAGGACCTACAGGTACATCCTGGTGCGCTAAGTACCTTTGCCCAGGGTGTACCTGTATGCCCTTGCATCCTCTAGGAGTTATTCAGGTTGTAAATCAATATTTTCAAAAGGCCCCAAACAAGATAAAATTAACAAATCAACATGCCATTAAAAGAAATCTGTCACCAGTGTCACCTGCACTAACCTGTCGGTACCGACAGATAGTGCAGGTGACACTGATGACAACGGTACTCACCTTGTCCCGATCCGTGGCTGACATCTCCGGTAATCTTGTCCGTTAGCTCCAGCTCCGGGCAACCAGCTTGAGGCACGGGCAGAGCTTAGTGACGTCACCGCTGCTGTGAGACCCAGCAGAGAGCAGCAGTGGCTTGGGGCATGGGCGGAGCTTAGTGACATCACTGTTGCTGCTCCCTGATGGGTCCTGCTGCTAGTGACATCACTAAGCTCCACCCCTGCCCCAAGCCGGGTGCCCAGAGCTGGAGCTAATGGACAAGATTACCAGAGATCCCCGCTACGGAACAGGACAAGGTGAGTACAGTTGTCATCAGTGTCAACAACAGGTTAGTGCAGGTGATATATTTACTTTAAAGGGTTACTCCGTTCCCCAGCGTCCAGAACTCAATGTTCCGAACACTGGGTGCGAGCTTTCGTGTTCACGCCCGCCCCCCTCATGATGTCATGTCCCGTCCCCTGAATGCAAGTCTGCGACCTCACAAGGGGGCGGGCGTGTACACAGAAGCCCGCATCCAGCATTCGGAAAATTGAGTTCCGGACGCTGGGGAGCGGAGTAACCCTTTAATGTTTTTTGTTTACAACCTGGATAACCCCTTTCATTTAGGAAAATGTATTGATATCAAAGATCAATGTAGGTTATATTTTATTGTATTTGCTAATCTCTCTAGAGTAGGGTTTATACATATTGTTAAATATTGATTACTGATAGTTATTGATTATCACAAATAATCATATCCCATCACTATATAATCCTAGAGAATGGCATACATAATTCTACAGATTTAATACTACACATAATAAAAGCATCAACAACCAAACTACTGACTGCTAAAACATATACATTTCCTGCTAAAAAAGCTTAAGGAAGTACCACTCTTTAAGATGACTTGATCTGTGCGGTGATAGGCTAGGTATGGGTAAACAGTAAGTATGCAGTTTTCAGCCACAGCAGCAACTTGGAGATGAAACCTGAAATTGAAAAAATTAAGAATGTTATTGTTGAGGTCCAGGTGTGGTCCTTCATTAAAAAGATTCATAATATATATATATATATATATATATATATATATATATATATATACAGTGGTCCCTCAACATATGATATTAATTGGTTCCAGGAGAACCATCATATGTTGAAACCATCATATGTCGACTACATATGTCTATGTAAAAATAATAATTGGTTCTGAGGCCTCGGAACCATTGTATGTTGAATACATATCTCTATGGGAAACTGCTAATTGGTTCTGGGATGACCATTGTATGTGGAGTGTATGGGGAGTGTTTTACAAACCAGGGTGCCTCCAGCTGTTGCACAACTACAACTCCCAGCATGCATGTACAGCCATTGACTGTTTGGGCATGCTGGGAGTTATAGTTTTGCAACAGCTGGAGGCACACTGATAGGGAAGATGCCTGCAGCAAGATGCTGCAGGCTATTGGCTATGGGTGCACTGGGGGGCGGGGCTTAGACAGAGCTCACAGTGGAAGCCTGGGTGAGTTAGCAGGACAGCATGTGAGTAACAAGAGGCAGAACGGGGCACACGGGGACATTAAACAACCATCTGTCAGTTGCTGAAGTTGTCAGCGCTGTCAGATAGCTGTTTGTACGATGGCCCCGACACACAGCAGCATCATATGTCGAGGCTGCCTTCAATATACGATGGGCTCTGAGAGGGCATCATATGTTGAAATTATCATATGTCGGGGGATCACTGTATATATATATATGTATATATATATATATATATGTATAAAGCCTGATGGGCTGTGTTTGTGCGAGGGGCGGAAGTAATTATCGCTCCCTGCACTTCCAGGTGGGGCTCATTGGGAACAGGTGGGGGCGTGTGTATATAACTTCCCCCTCTCCTACAGGGGTGGAGCACGTGTCGTTTGTGGAATCTCTGCTTCCTGTGGCAGGCTGGTGTTTGAATCTCCCACAAAAACCTTCAGAGCTGCTGCTCACGGTGCGAAGGCCTCGCTGATCATGGGTCTGGGGTGGTGCAGGCGCGGCATCCTGGCAGCTCCGCTGGCTGTCTTATCTGGGGATGCTGTGTCTCACTCTGATTATAAGGTAATATTGGGCAGGTATGGTTCTGGCTGGCTCTGCCCGCAGCGGTAGTGGGGGCCAGGAGCGGCAAGCAGGTGAGTTAAATCGGTGCTGGGGGTGGTGCGGCCTCAGCATTTCGCGCAGCCCGCTAGCTGCCTCATGGCGACATGTGGACCGCCCGCCACCCACACAACTACAATTGTCTATGCCCTTGGGACAGGTTGCGGCAGCTGCCCAGTCCTCGTTAGGCGGTCCTGTCAGCTTGTCTGCTATCGTTAATCTAAAGTATAGTGTAATGCTCTGCGGAGGGTTGTTTCAATATAAAGTTTGCTGTATACAGTGTGGTGCAATGCTCTGCAAAGAGTCGTTTCAATATAACTTTTGCTGTGTGGTGCGGTGCTCTGCGGGGTATACGGTGCCCTTGCAGTATACGGTACAGTGTAATGCTCTGCAAAGGGTCTCGTTACAATATAACATGTACTGTATAACGGTATAGTGCAGTGCTCTGCAGATGGTCTTGTTACAATATAGTATACATGATATACAGTTATGGTGCAATAATCTGCAGATGGTCTTGTTACAATATAGTATACATGATATACAGTTAAGGTGCAATGCTCTGCAGATGGTCTCATTACAATATAGTATACATGATATATAGTTAAGGTGCAATGCTCTGCAGATGGTCTCATTACAATATAGTATTCATGATATACAGCTATGGTGCTATGCTCTGCAGATGGTCTTGTTACAATATAATATATACTATATACAGTATAGTGCTATACTCTGCAGATGGTCTCATTATAAACAAACTTTATACAGTTAGTGCAATGCTCTGCAGATGGGATGGTTTCAATACAACATATTATATAGGGCATAGTGCAATGCTCTGCAGAGGGTCGTTACAGTTAGCATGTCCAGTGTGGTGCAGTGCTCTGTGAAGGGTCTCGTTGCAACACAGGGTGGCATTTACTGTTTGGTGTGGTGCAATACTCTGCAGAGGATCACGTTGCAGGGTAGCATATGCTGTGTGTGGTGATACAGTGCTCTGTAGACTGTCTTGTTTCAATATAGTATATAGTAGGGTGCAATGCTCTGTAGAGATATAACATAGGCTACATCCAAATAAATCATAGTATACACAGTGTTATTTGCACTTTCATGGTATCCATACGGTTCATACGCTTGGTTTATTATGGGCATACACGCATTACTGGTACAAGGTGCACACGAGTAGAGCATCTTCACGGTTTGATAACTCCATGAGTTTCTTATTGTCCGTACTCTCATGGTTAATTCATACGCTTATGGCACACTGCTCGTACGCGCTTAGTATGTATACAGTTTCATGTGCTAATATCATTATATCCGGTACATATACTCACTGACGATACATTCACAGCATTTATACTGGGCAAACTGGTTTATGCTGTTCACCTCATGGTTATTCTCTCACTCACTGGTGTTTTACACGGTCCACAAACTTGGCATTAATGCTGTTCACATATTCTTGGCATGTTCACGGTCTTACGTTCTTTCTACCATGTTATGTTCATGGCAATCAAACACCTCGTAATTATCACTGGTTCATACGCTCAAAGTATCATTCGGTTCATATGTTAATGGTATTTCATACTGGTTACGGCAGTATACTGCCTATAGCAATTATACGGTTCATACACTCATGGCAGTTATAGTGGTCACACTCTCACGGTTCTTAAGTTGTTCACATGTTCACCGCAGGGCTCATACGGTTCATACGCTCATGGCGGTTGTATTGGTTGCACGGTCATGGTTTTGTTGTTCACGCGTTCACCGCATTCATACACGCAGGTTTTATACGCTCATGGCAGTTACATTGGTCACACGGTTATGGTTTTGTTGTTCACACGTTCATCGCATTCATACACGCAGGGTTCATACCCTCATGGCAGTTATATGGGTTACACGGTCATGGTTTTGTTCACCGCATTCATACACGCAGGTTTCATACGCTCATGGCAGTTACATCGGTCACACGGTTATGGTTTAGTTGTTCACACGTTCATCGCATTCATACACGCAGGGTTCATACGCTCATGGCAGTTATATTGGTTACACGGTCATTGTTTTGTTGTTCATCGCATTCATACATGCCTAGTTCATACGCTCATGGCAGTTATATTGGTTACACGGTCATTGTTTTGTTGTTCACACGTTCACCGCATTCATACATGCAGGGTTCATACACTCATGGCAGTTATATTGGTTACACGGTCATGGTTTTGTTGTTCACATGTTCACCGCATTCATACACGCAGGTTTCCTATGGTTCTCACACATAGTGACATGCTGTTTCGTGCAGTTGTGGCCACGCGCTCATAGCATGTTCAAAGCATTATACTGCTCATAGTACTCATACCTCATAGCGTCATACCACATATTAATTCGTAGCACATATGCTCGACGCTTATACTGCACATGTACTTGTAGCGTTTATACTGCACATACACATGGCCTACATCAGGCACATACGCTCTTAGCATTGATATCGCAAGTATACTCATAGCATTATACTGCTCATAGTATCATATCACTATACGCTCATAGCATTTATACCACATACACGCTCATTGTATTCATACCACAGACATGTTCACGTCATGTATATTGCACATAGAATTGTAGCAATACACTACACGGACATTCGTAGCATTCATTCTGTACATACGATGGTAGTAATTATTATGCTGACACGTTGTAGTACTTATTCTGCGTACATGTAGCATTCATTCTGTTATGTTATCTGCACTAACATCCATAGCGTTTACTGTACATGGGTAATGGTATTTATTCTGCATGTTCATCCATAGCGTCTTCACTACACACATGCTCCCGTAGCTTTTACTGTACATATGTTTATAGCATTCATTCTGTGTATTCGTGCATAGTCTTTTATACGGAAAGTTCACTCAGGTTTGTCAGGATGTAGCCCTATTGCCTGACTCCTCTTCAGGTTAAGGGGTCAATGTCGGTTGCTACTGACTTGTTCAGAGCAATCGCATTGTTGTTTATTGTCATGTCCTGCAAGTTCTCAGGTCAGATACAACCTCCTATGTTGTATTTCACGACTAAGTTATCAGTTAGTTATAGAACACATATTCAACTATCCGGCACAGGTACTCGTTCAAGGGTGGTCATCATTTTAGTGGCACTAATCGGCTGTTCAATACCCGGTCACCTGACTCGTTCCTTCAGGGGTTGAATCGCGGTTGTTACTGACTCACATTCAGAGCAACCAATTTCAGGAATAGTCACAATGTTAACCTGTTGCCTGACTCCTCTTCAGGTTAAGGGGTAATGTCGGTTGCTACTGACTCGTATTCAGAGCAATTTTGTCGTTGGTGTATTTGTTATGACCTGACACGTCAGATCAGATACAGGTCAGATACAACCTCGTCTGTTGTATTTCTCGATTATGTTATTTCGTTATAGTACACAGATTCAACTCTCTGGCATAGTTGCACGTTACGCTCATAGTCTGGTTACGTTCATAGCTTTATTTTTTTTTGTACTCCACATGGGTAATAGTTTTTCTGCATTTCCATCCTTAGAGTCTACACTACACATATGCTCCCGTAGCTTTACTGTACTCATGCTCATAGCTTTCATACTGCATATTCGTGCATAATGTTTATACGGAAAGGTTATACAGCTTTGTTAGGATGTTGCCCTATTTGCCTGACTCCTTCAGCTTAAGGAGTTAATGTCGGTTGCTACCGACAAATTTTCAGAGCAATTACATTGTGGTTCATTGTCACGACCTGAGACGTTCTCAGGACAGATACAGCCTCCTCCGTGGTATTTCATGACCACGTTATCAGTTACTTATAGTAGACATATTCAACTATCCGGCATAGTTGCACGTTGTCTATCTTTTTAGATATATGTTAACACTTTATTTTCTAGGCATGTATGAGGTACTCATAATGATGTTAGAGCATAAATTCATAACGTTCCTTACGTTTTCACGGTACTTACGCTCCCAGCTTGTGTATGATACATGCACCAGTACACAGCATTTATTGCATACTACCATAGTTGTATGCGGGTAGGTTATGTGCATTCATTCCTAGTGTTGAATAGCAGTTGCACCTCTGGCTGTACATATATTTACAAGACACAATTACAGTATTCATATGGTGCTTACATTCATTGCAGATATATCGAGCACATATTCTTAAACCTCCTACGTCTGCAGGGGGGGATGCACCACATAGGTTATTGTTAGACATGTCTCAGAGCAATAACATATTGAGTAGCGACTTGTAGTTGGGTATACTGTTAGCAGGTTATGCCGCACATACGGTTAACATGTTTCATGTGGTGCACACAGGGGAGGTAGATCCTTTGCTTAGGGTATTGGACACAATTGGTCATTTTTGTTACTGACACGCCTTCAGAACAACACGCCAGCTTCATACAGGTATCTTATCATGAATACTCATGATGTTACCCTGTTGCCTGACTCCTCTTCAGGTTAAAAGGGGTAATGCCAGTTGCTACTGACTCGTTTTCAGAGCAATTTTGTCGTGTTATATTTGTTATGACCTGACACGTTTTCAGGTCAGATACAACCTCGTCTGTTGTATTTCTCGATGACGTTATAATTTCGTTATAGTACACAGATTCAACTATCTGGCATAATTGCACGTTTTCTTTTAAGGAGGGCCAGCATTTAGTTGCAGATATATTCTGCATTTAATACAGTTTCATGACTCATTTCTTTAGGATCGGGGATTGAATCATGGTTGCTGCTGTCTCATTTCAGAGCAATTTATTTGACATGGTTATGTAGGTAATCTGACACGTTTCAGATAGTATACAATCTCAATATGGCATTTCACACTTACGTATTTGAGAAAAAAAAAGTGGTTTACAAAGACCTGTGACGTTTACAGGCACAATGATTTCACAAAGACCTGTCATGTCTACAGGCTCGATGGTTCCGCGGGGACCTGTGACGGGTTCAGGCACGACGGTGTCACAAAGACCTGTCAGGTCTACAGACATGATGGTTCATCTAAACACTGGTCAACCCTCCCTTATCTTATTCCTTCACTATAGTGCATGCCCTCTATAGGCGTGCCCTCATTGCGCGGTTATGGCACAACTCAGACCGCTATGCTAGGGTAAGATCTTGTATAGGTATGTAGGCAATCTTTCCTGTCACTAGTACACGTATGGAGCCCCGATCACAAATATATATATATATATATATATATATATATATATTAAAATAGTGCTGGTTCTCAAGGACTGTGAATAGGGGAACCGTATGTGTGGAGGAAATGGGGGAGGGGATGGTAAAAGATTTAGCCTAAAATACCCAAAAGCACACTTATACAGAGTTATAAAAATACATTTATTTGAAAAAAAATAAACATGTAACATTTAAAATATCCAGAAGTGGATGCCAGCTATCCACTCTGGTGTGGTTGAAAAAGGGGTTAAATGAGTAAAGCATAAGCATAATAATATGTAAACTTATGCGATCATAGTCATAAAGATTAATAGTTCATAGACAGCTGTAGGAATGTTCAAAGTATATACAGAAGTGCTGGAGCCTCTGGATACCGCGCCCACTGAGGGACGTTTGTCCTGTACAATTAGTGTGGCGTGGCACAGCGGTCGGCAAAGATGGAAAACAAGAAGCGCTGGAGCCTCTGAATACCGCACCCACTGGGAGATGTTTGGCTTGTGAAAGTTATGTAGTGCAACACGGCGGTCGGTAAATGAATGAAAATATTGAAGTGCTTTAGCCTCTGTATGCTGCACCCACTGAGGGACATTCCTCCTGTAAAGTTATATAGCGCGACACGCCGGTCGGCAAAAATAGTAAACTGGTCCACTCACCCGACCTCACGATGATAACCAGGAGGAGAAAGGGGGATCCTCTGCAGCCTGTAGTAGTTCGCAGCCTGGTGCGGCGAAGTCTGCCTGTGGACAGACAAGCCGTTTAGACCAGCAGTGTCTGCTGAGTAGAATCTCGTGGGGGAGCGCGCCAGCCAGAAACAGCCAGAAACACCTTTATTTTATTTTAAAGTTGTCGCCTCCCACATTGGCTACTAAACGTGCCACGGGGTCAATACAAGGGGCTGAAGAGAAACTGCATGGACAAATTTGATTTCGAGAAGGAAGCCATACGACTAATGGATAATTTTAAAGAAAAACAATATCCAGAACAACTACTTACAAAATCATTAGAAAAAAACAGAGCACAAAATAGGGAAGAATATTTTGAGGAGGAAAATTGTAAAAAAAGAAGATAAAATAATGAAAATCTACTGTTCAACAAGCAGTATAAAAAAGTTGAGCAAATCATCAACAAATACTGGCTGTTTTTACAGCAAGACAAGACTTTAGCTTCAATTCTCACTAAAAAAGCCAGAATTGAATACACTAATGCACCAAACCTCAGATTAAAAGTAGCACCAAGCACAAAACAACCACTAACTGATAAGCATTTGAAAGATCATACAAGTCATTACTACTAGAAAAACTTTCAACTGGACAACTGTACTGAAGCTTGCCAGCTTCCATCGCTGAATATACATCGTATCAAAACAGCATCATTGGAGCATGCTCCCCCACGAGGACTCATAAGATTTTACGCAGCAGACACTGCTGGTCTACACAGCTTGTCCGTCCACAGGCAGACTTCGCCGCACCAGGCTGTGAACATCTACAGGCTGCAGAGGATCCCCCTTTCTCCTCCTGGTGATCATCGTGAGGTCAGGTGAGTGGACCAGTTTACTATTTTTGCCGCCGTGTTGCGCTATATAACTTTACAGGACGAACATCCCTCAGTGGGTGCAGCATACAGAGGCTCCAGTGCTTCTATATTTTCATTCATTTGCCGACCACCGTGTCGAGCAACATAACTTTCACAAGACAAACATCTCCCAGTGGGTGCGGTATTCAGAGGCTCCAGCGCTTCTTGTTTTTCATCTTTGCCGACCGCTGTGCCACGCCACACTAACTGTTCAGGACAAACGTCCCTCAGTGGGCGCGGTATCCAGAGGCTCCAGTGCTTCGGTATATACTTTGAACATTCCTACAGCTGTTTATGAACTATTAATCTTTATGACTATGATCGCATATATTTCCATATGCTTATGTTGTGCACTTGATTCCTCATTTAACCCCTTTTTTAACGACACCAGACTCCTGCATAAGTGTGCATTTGAGTATTTTAGGCTAAATCTCTTACCATCCCCTCCCCCATTTCCTCTACACATACAGTTCCCCTATTCACAGGCCTTGAGAACCAGCACTGTTTTATTCATTATTTTAAGCATATTTGCACATTTGGATGTAACCATTAGGGGTCTACATCGCACTGGAATTCTCGGATGAACCACAGATTGAGTACACCCAAAAACTTTGTAAATATATATATATATATATATATATTTATATTAGGGTGAGAAAAGAACAGAGGGAGCACTCACGGTTAGGGAGAAATGCAGATGGTGTCTTTATTCTGTAGGCGGTGCGGTGCATGAACTTCCAACAGGATGCCACGGACCCGCGAACAACAGGTAAACAGCTGCTTTCGCACTGATTAAGCAGTGCTTCGTCAGACCAGCCTCTTCCGGCACCTGGGCGCAGGTAAATACACCTCCCTCACCCACGTCACAGAAGAGGGTGTTACAATACAAGATTGCAAAAAGGTACGTTAAAACAAACAAAGAAAAACAACTAATATTTCTTCAAGGCAATCTATAGCATAAATCAGACAAATGCATTAATTTCTAATCTGTCATTGAGTCCAAGCGTTAGTCTTGAGGATCCAGATCCCTTCTTTTTTCAACAAACTGTTAGATATGTTCATGCCACTCGCTGCATTAACTCTTTCCATTCCTAGAAATTGCAGTGTTTTAATGTCGCTATTATGCACTTCCTTTACATGCTGTATTAATCTAGGGGAACCTTTTCCCGTTCTAAGGGAATTAACATGTTCCTGAAATCTAATATTTCTAATATCTAAAATCTATGACAAATGCAGTGAATGGCATAGACATCAAACATCAAACATTTGTGCGACAACAAACAAAGTCCCTCTGTGGTTTCCCAAGGATACAAACTTGTGAGTATAACAATAGTCACACCAGTTACAACTGCCACATTTATAGGTCCCTTTTAACGTATGCTAAGATAACCAACTCTTTTCTGGCAAGGTTTAAAGGCCACTTCTCACCAGAACATTTTTAAGGTTTTTGGATTTTTTGAAGGTTATAAAGGGACGGTTAGTTGACCATTGTTTTAAATCTGGATTGTTTTGTAAAAGGAATCAGTTATTAATTATGGCCTTCCTAATCTTATCGGCAACCGGGCTGTAAACAAAGGAAAACAAATAATGTTCCTTTGCCTTATCTGATTTTGATGGTTTTTACGGAATTTTTTGTTTTTGAGTAATTTGCACAAATTGCATGCTTTAAGATAAGCTTTATTCAATATTTTTTCATGGTACCCTCTTTGTTTCAGTCTGTCCTGCAACTCTCTAGCCTGCATTACTAAATCTTCCTCACGGCTGTTTATTCCCCTGAGGCAGAGGAGTTGTCCGTAGGGGACCGCTTTTTTCACATGTTTTGGATGATAGCTTTCGTAGTGCAGTAGTGAGTTGCAGGCCGTGGGTTTTCAATAACCCTGAGTTATGAACTCGCCTTGCGACAAACTGACTTTTACTTCTAGAAATTTGAGTTCCGATCCCCCAATTTTCCAAGTGAATTTGAGATTTAGATCATTTTCATTGTTCAGGGCAGACACAAAGTCCACAAAGGTGGACTCCGTGCCTGTCCAAGCGATGAAAATGTCATCCATAAATCTATGATAGCAGGCTATAGATCCAGTGAATTTGTTTATTTCCGAGAAGATAAACTTTTTTTCTAACATAGCCACATAAAGATTCGCTAGGGTGCAGGCCACTGGTGTCCCCATGACCACGCCTCCTACTTGAGTGTACCAGTCGTTACTGAATTTAAAGGCATTACAGGTAAGTACTGATTTTAAGGAGTCGAAGACAAAGTTAATAAAATTTGGGCTTTTATCAGAGCCCTCCAGGAATTCTCTAATAGCCTCTACACCTTTATCCTGTGGGATACTAGTGTAGAAGCTTTCGATGTCGATTGACACCAAAATACATTGTGTTGGTACAGAGAGATTCCAGAGTGCCCGGAGGAAATCATTTGTATCTTTCACTAGGGCTGGGATCTTAGATAGGAGAGGATGAAGCAACCAGTCAATATACTGGGAAAGGGGTTCCGTTGGAGTCCCCACCCCGGAGACAATAGGTCTCCCGGGTGGGGACTCCAACGTTTTGTGAACCTTAGGGAGAAAATACTGCTTCTCTGGGGTTATTCAGGAGCAACTTTTCAGCCAATCTTTTGGAGATAGTACCTCTCTCGACGTAGGAGCTTAAATGTGTTTTTATCCTACTGTTTATTCCGACAAGGGGGTTACCAGTTAATTTCCGATAGTGTAGGGGGTTGTTTAGCTGTCTATTGGCTTCTTTTATATAATCCTCCCTGTTCATGAAAACTATATTCTCCCCCCTCGTCGGATTTTTTTTTACGATGATGTCATCCCTTTTTTGCAGCTTCTCGAGGGCAGATTTTTCCCCTCTAGAGAGGTTGTCAGCATCTTTGGGGTGACATAGGGCTTTTATCTCCTCAAGCACCTTTTTTTTTTTTTTTTTTTTTTTTTTTTTTTTTTTTAAAGAGGTCCAGATTACTACCCGCCAATAAGGGCAGGCAGAATGTGGATCATGCCCCTCCTGTGAACTCAGGAAATTCTATGAATTCGGTATCTCCACTGCCCACTCCTCCCTCCAAATCAACTGGGAGAAGATCCATCATAGCAAAGAGGCAGTCTAGTTCTGCCTGTGGAGCATTGTTAAACACGCTAAACCCTAAAGGTCCTATGCTTACCAGGACCTCTCCTTCAGCTCAAATTTTATTCTTTGCCTCTTTATTGGAAAATAATTTTTTGAGGTTGATCTTTCTAATGGCCCGGAAATGATCAACCTCAAAAGCAGTTTGATCAAATTCCTCCACTAGACAAAAATGTAGCCCTTTAGAAAGAACTTACTTAGTATCATTGTCCAACACATAATTTGACAAATTAATAATTTTAAGGTCGGTGTCCGTACCATCCGTACTAGTACGAATGGGGTATAGGCCTTCCAGGAGACCATCTTGCGCTTCTGGCCTCCACTTTTTTCTCCTTGACCTGGACCCTCCACTCCTCGTATGGCCCCTAAAGGGGCAGCAGTAGCTCCTTCTGGATGCCTCCAGGTATTCTTTGGGTTTTCTTTAGAGGGGCTTTTAGTGCTCTTATCCTCAGACCCACTTGACTCAGAATCCGTGGTCAAAAAATCTGATTTTCGACGCTTTTTCTTATTTTTATTTCTCCATTGGGGATGTCGTTTAATTGGACCTTTTGAAAAGGAGAACACTTTTTCCGAGTCAAAGTCTGACTTGTCCCTCAAAAATGTATCTCTCTTGATGTCCTTGTGGGTAGCTTGAAGTATGGTCAACTTTTGTTCCACGTCGAGAGAGGTAATATCTCCAAAATTTTGGCTGAAAAGTTGCTCCTGAATAACCTCAGAGAAGTAATATGGTACTTCCTCCCTAAGGTTCACAAAACATTGGAGTCCCCACCCGGGAGACCTATTGTCTCCGGCGTGGGGACTCCAAAGGAACCCCTTTTCCAGTATATTGACTGGTTGCTTTATCCTCTCCTATCTAAGATCCCAGCCCTAGTGAAAGATACCAATGATCTCCTTCGGGCACTCCGGAATCTCTCTGTACGAACACAATGTATTCTGGTGTCAATCGACATCGAAAGCCTCTACACGAGTATTCCACAGGATAAAGGTATAGAGGCTATCAGAGAATTCCTGGAGGGCTCTGATAAAAGCCCAAATTTTATTAACTTTGTCTGTGACTCCTTAAAATTAGTACTTACCTGTAATGCCTTTAAATTCAGTAACGACTGGTACACTCAAGTAGGAGGCGTGGTCATGGGGACACCAGTGGCCTGCACCCTAGTGAATCTTTATGTGGCTATGTTAGAAAAAAACTTTATCTTCTCGGAAAGAAACAAATTAATTGGGTCTATAGCCTGCTATCATAGATTTATGGATGACATTTTCATCGCTTGGACAGGCACGGAGTCCACCTTTGTGGACTTTGTGTCTGCCCTGAACGATGAAAATGATCTAAATCTTAAATTCATATGGAAAATTGGGGGATCGGAACTCGAATTTCTAGATGTAAAAGTCAGTTTGTCGCAAGGTGAGTTCATAACTCAGGGTTATCGAAAACCCACGGCCTGCAACTCCCTACTGCCCTACGAAAGCTATCATCCAAAACATGTGAAAAAAGCGGTCCCCTACGGACAACTCCTCAGACTCAGGAGAATAAACAGCCGTGAGGAAGATTTCGTGATGCAGGCTAGAGAGTTGCAGGACAGACTGAAACAAAGAGGGTACACTGAAAAAATATTGAATGAAGCTTATCTTAAAGCATGCAATTGTGACAGGAATTAATTACTTAAAAACAAAAAATTCCGTAAAAAACATCAAAATCAGCTAAATTCAGATAAGGCAAAGGAACATTTTCTGTTTTCCTTTGTTTACAACCCAGAAGCCGATAACATTAGGAAAGCCATAATTAATATCTGGTTCCTTTTACAAAACTATCCAGATTTAAAACAATGGTCCACTAACCGTCCCTTTATAACCTTCAAAAAAACCAAAAACCTTAAAAATGTTCTGGTGAGAAGTGGCCATTAAACCACGTCAGAAAAGAGTTGCTTATCTAAACATACGTTAAAAGGGACCTATAAATGTGGCAATTGTAACTGGTGTGACTATTGTGACAAGAGTTTATTGAAAAAACTAGGGATCTGGATCCTCAAGACTAACACTTTAGGTAACCCAGGACTAAATGACAGATTAGAAATGAATGCATTCGTCTTATTTATGCTATAGATTTCAATGAAGAAATGTTTGTTGTTTTTCATTGTTTGTTTTAACGTAACTTTTTGCAATCTTGTATTGTAACACCCTCTTCTGTGATGTGGGTGAGGGAGGTGTATTAACCTGCGCCCAGGTGCCGGAAGAGGCTGGTCTGACGAAGCACTGCTTGATCAGTGCGAAAGCAGCTGTTAACCTGTTGTTCGCGGGTCCGTGGCGTCCTGTTGTTGGAAGTTTATGCACCGCACCGTCTACAAAATAAAGACACCACCAGTATTTCTGCATAACCGTGAGTGCTCCCTCTGTTATTTTCTCACCCTATTGGATGAACTGCATCTTTGCTCTAGAGAGGTTGTAGCACGGGAAGACTATATATTGAGTGGGACCCCAAAAGGGTACCTGCTACTGTTGATAGAGCCCGTACTGGTGATACTTGTGTCTATATATGGCAGTTGCCAATCCCTGTCATATATATATATATATATATATATATATATATATATACACACAGCTTCACAGTACACCCCATGAAGATTCTTGTCAGTAAGCTCAATTAGGACCCAAACTTAAAACATCTACAATAGACCAGTACAAGTCCATGTGCAAAAGTACTAAGTAAAAATATCTGCTAAAAGAGAAATTAGCGAACAACATAATGCTGACGTTGTACTACAAATAACTGTAAAAGAATGTAAAATTCAAACAACATTTCAAAGTCTCTGCATTGCATTGTACTGCTTTAGAAGTTCCATAAAATGTATAGTTGTTCACTAAAATCCTGGCTATCACAAGTCTTTTTCCTGGGCTTTCTGTAATGGGAACAGCTTCAGACTTATATTATGGTAGACACTCCTTAAAATGAGGTATCACTCCCCTAAATCTGTGAAGCGGCTGTGCAGTTATGAAGTAAAATTACGATATGCTAATGCAAAAGAAAGTAGCAATGGGGGAGTTCCCATTGCTCTTTTAGTTACTCTTAGTGAAATAGATACAGTTCAGACACTCACTCGCTGTGTAGTAAAAATAAATAATTCTTTATTCAAATGTATTTAAAAATTTATAACATTGCAGAAACTCTAATGGACAAATGAAGACGCCTGTACAGACCTGCACAGTTAAATCTGTTTAACGCAAATCAGACTCATCAGATGTTCAATCTGATGAAGCATAAAGGTATGTCCTGGTGTGCTAAGTACCAGCTGCCCAAGTACCAGCTTAATATTTTGGCAGAGGTTTTACAGATGATCAATCAGGTGTATGGGACACACATGCTGCCGATGATGGCCCTGGTATTGGCAAGATTAGAGAAGTTGATCAGATGGACCACTTAGACTCATGATTCATTTTTGCTCTTATGATCTCCAAGGAAGCGTTTCTTTTCCTCCACCCTAATTACCCCACCTGATATCATATGTAGTACTTGCGATATCAATTTTTCTGCCACTCTATCTAGCTAATGTGTGCAATAGCTGCACAGTATGACCTAAGTGCAATGTGAACCCCCCCCCCCCAATGTTATTTCATGTTAAAAAATGCTTTATTGCTCTCAGTTTTTTCCATATGTTTACAGTAATGTTATGTGAACTGCTACTTGAAAATCCATCATGGTAAGTGAGAATGACGGCAATGAAGTGCTGCCTCATCATTGCATGGATTAAGATTTATTCTTGTCTACTGCATTTTAAATGTAAATAGCTTGTAATTATCATACTTCATGACAAATCTATTAAATGTGAGGCTATTAATAAGACAGCATTACAATCCATTAGATATATGAAAATTGAATAGTCATATTGCAATACGAGCACTGCTGAAAATATGCAATGAACTGACAAAAATTAGATTAAATGAGCAGATTAAGGAATTTTGCACAGGTCTTTCTCATTCACTTGATTTGAAAAAATGTATTAATTTACTGCTGTATATTAAAACTACTTTGTAACTTAGTTAGCATTCTAAGGTCGAACAAATTAACTTAATGGTCTTCCAGATAGTTATACTTAAAATGAATGACTATAATAATATCCAAGCAAAAACTGCTATCTAAGAGTGTAGCCAATATGTTTAGTATCAATAGGGGTGTCTATGGGAGCAAAGCCATTTCTTTTTTGAGCTACATTCTACTTCAGAGTATCATGATCCACCTATTTAATACTAGTTTTTATACTATGTGAAAGTATAATTTACATTTGAAATTACTATTACTACTGCTAGGTAAGTGTAGTGTTTTAAAAAGAGCAGCATATTACTAATGTTGAAGCCAATTTGTACTTTCAAAAGATTTTTTTTAAAACGGCATGGTTTGGTGAGTGATTTTAGTGCACTCACTGCTGGTATTGAGCTCACTAGAACCCCCCTTCATGGTGCACAGCTTTCTAATTATGCCGATTTCAAGGAGCAGGACAATAGCTGAGATGTTTGCCAGCAGTACTAATGCTGGCACTTCTTTACCCTTAATTGTTTGGCCAATCACAAAACAGCACCTACTTCTATCTTCTACGCCTTGGCATAGTGCAAAAGAAAGTACACTGGCTAGAACAGGCTGGCACTGTGCTGGGGAACGATTTATACTACACTACAATGAATGGCAGGTGGAGAGGGAGAAATGATTACTGATGCACTGTGTATGCAAGGTGCTTTGTATGCAGAGATAAAATAAGCAGCAAGCCTGAAGACTAAAGGGAGGGGGAGATCACATTCACGAGACAGTACCATGTAAATACAGAGACAACGCTCCATAATTGTATGTGTGATCAGAAATGATAGTGTCTTGTTCTTAGTAACAGCATGGGCCATCTGAAGGATGCAGACAGGCTTAACTTGCAGCTTAGCTTGCAGGCAGGGCTGGTGAAAGGATTTTTGCCACCCTAGGCAAAAGCTAATTTTGCCTCCCATTGACTCTGCCCATTAGCTAAGCCCATTAACATGCCCCACCTTACTACTAGGGTGACACACTGTAGCAAACCTCTTCTTTATGTAATCACCTTACCACTAGGGTGACACACTATAACAAACCCCATTCTCATATATTCACCTAACTACTGGGGTGGCACACTGTAACAAACCCCCCTCCTTATATATTCACCTTACTACTGGGGTGCCACACAGTAACAAACCCGCTCCTCATGTAATCTCCTTACCTTACTATTGGGATGACACAAAGGTGCAGATTTCTTCAAACACAACTCGACTGTAGTTATTACATGTGACCTCGATCCCGGCTCAGTCCTGCCTCCTCCACAGCATGACCAAAGGTCCTTCAACCACTATCTCTCCTATCCTGCGTTGACCCCTAACATGTGACTGGTCACATGATGGTGAAATCATCAAAGGTCTTTTACCAACACCATCTAGAAGGCTGGTATGAGAAGGAGCCAAAGGGAGGGGTAAACCTACTTCTAGGGTGGATCCTGCAGGACTTGAGCCTGCAGGTGGTGCTGTACTCCTCTATCTGGCTGCCCATGAGGAGCACAGCACGGTCACACACATACTCAGTAAATAATTACTATGCATGTAATTTTAAGTGCTGCGTTCCTGATGTCCAGTAAATAGAGGAGCGCAACACATCCGGTGCTATACTTACAGCCACAGATGGCGCTTTCATCAAGGGTGAGCTGTAGGCAGCCGCTTACTCTGCCTATGACTTGCAGGTACAAAGCCCAGGATCTCTTCTGCACATTCTAAGCCCCATCCCTAGTTCCCATGTACTGCCTAATTTCTATGCTACTAGAGACAGGGTGGACCTCACAATAGGCAGTTGACAGAATATTGCACAAAGGTGAGTTACCTAGTGGCAAAGACTTTGCAACTTCTCTTCTGGGGTAAGGAATAATTTTTGAGAAATAAAGTGATTTAAAAATATGTTAGAAATCACATATGGGGGTATCAAATACTGAGTAAGAGTGGTGCAATTGCCCATAGCAACCAATTAGATCCAGTTAGATTCCTTTTTACATTTTTAAAAAGGTTTTGGAAACTGAAAGAAGCAATTGGTTGTTATGGGCAACTGCACCACTCTCCCTTTATACAAGTTTTAATAAATCTGCCCTTAAATGGAGGGAAGTTGTATTAAACAATTGTAATCATATAATGCAGATATCCTAGATTAATTAGAACACCCATTAACCCCTTCCATATTAAAAGTTAAAATTACCCCCCTTTTCCCAAATTCCATATAAAAAAATATGTAAACATAATAAAAATAAACATATGTTGTATTGCCACGTGTGCAAATTCCTTAAAGGGGTACTCCGGCCCTAATACATCTCATACACTATCCAAAGGATAGGGGATAAGATGTCTGATCGTGGGGTCCCACCGCTGGGGACCTCCGCTGGGGACTTGCGCACCCACCTTTGTGAGCTCTCAACAGCACTGGAGGCTCTGAGTGTGCAGCGTGACGACGAGTGAGTATTGTGACGTCATGACTCTGCCCCCGTGTGGCATTGGATGTATTAGAGCTGGAGTATCCCTTTAACTATAAAAATATAACATTAACCTCTTAAGGACGCAGGGCGTATGGATACGCCCTGCATCCCGAGTCCTTAAGGACGCAGGGCGTATCCATACGCCCGTGGGAATTCCGGCCCCCACCGCTAGCCGGTTGGGGACCGGAGCCGGATGCCTGCTGAAATCGTTCAGCAGGCATCCTGGCATATCGCCCAGGGGGGTCATTATGCCCCCCCATGTCGGCGATCGCCGCAGATCGCTGGACAATTCAGTCCAGCGATCTGCGGCGATTCCGGGTCAATCGGGTCTCCAGTGACCCGGTGACCCGGAATTACTGGCTGTTCGGGGCCGTCTCTGACGGCCCCGAACAGCCAGAGCCTGCAGGGGTGAGGTGGCACTGATGCCACCTCACGATCGCCCTGATTCGTCGGCCGGATTACCGGCCGACCAATCAGGGCGCCTGCTGCGGGCGTCACTCCCGCACCCACTCCGCCCCTCTTCTGGAGGACGTGAGCGGGTGCGGGAAGACGACCCCGGGTGCTGGGGACCCCGATCCCCGGCGTCCATGTTGGGATCGGGGCCCCAGGAGCGACGGCGGCGGCGAGGGACAGTCCAGCGATGAAGCAACAGCAGGAGGTGAGTGACAGCCTCCTGCTGTTGCTTAGCAACAGCTCCCAGCATGCAAAAAGGGCATGCTGGGAGCTGTAGTTATGCAACAGCAGGAGGCAGACCACCACAACTCCCAGCATTCCCTTATGGGCATGCTGGGACTTATGGTTTTGCAACAGCTGGAGGCACATTATTTCTATGGAAAAGTGTACCTTCAGCTGTTGTATAACTACAACTCCCAGCTTGCACAAACAGCTAAAGTGCATGCTGGGAGTTGTAGTGGTGCATCTGCTGGTTGCATAACTACAACTCCCAGCATGCCCGTTTGCTGTCGGTGACTGCTGAGAGTTGTAGTTTTGCAACAGCTGAAGGCACACTGGTTGTGAAACTTAGAGTTTTTTTTTTTACCTAACTCAGTGTTTCACGACCGGTGTGCCTCCAGCAGTAGCAAACTACAACTCCCAGCAGTCACCTTACACCATGCACCGTACATGCTGGGAGTTGTAGTTTTGCAACAGCTGGAGGCACACTGGTTTTGAAACACTGAGTAAGGTCACAAACTCCGTGATACATAACCAGTGTGCCTACAGCTGTTGCAAAACTAAAACTCTCAGCATGTACAATCTGTCAGCGCATGCTGGGAGTTTTAGTTTTGCAACAGCTGGAGGTCCCCCCCAATGTGAATGTACAGGGTACACTCACATGGGCGGAGGCTTACAGTAGGTATCGGGCTGCAAGTTTGAGCTGCAGCAAATTTTCTGCAACAGCTCAAACTGCCAGCGATAAACTACTGTGAACCCCCGCCCGTGCGACTGTACCCTAAAAACACTACACTACACTAACACAAAAAATAAAATAAAAAGTAAAAAACACTACATATACACATACCCCTATACAACCCCCCTCCCCTCCCCAATAAAAATGAAAAACATCTGGTACGCCATGGTTTCCAAAACGGAGCCTCCAGCTGTTGCAAAACAACAACTCCCAGTATTGTCGGACAGCCGTTGACTGTCCAGGCATGCTGGGAGTTTTGCAACAGCTGGAGGCCCCCTGTTTGGGAATCACTGGCGTAGAATACCCCTATGTCCACCCCTATGCAATCCCTAATTTAGGCCTCAAATGCGCATGGCGCTCTCACTTTGGAGCCCTGTCGTATTTCAAGGCAACAGTTAAGGGTCACATATGGGGTATCGCCGTACTCGGGAGAAATTGGGCTTCAAATTTTGGGGGGTATTTTCTGCTTTTACCCTTTTTAAAAATGTAAAGTTTTTGGGAAAAGAAGCATTTTAGGTAAAAAATTTTTTATTTTTTTTACATATGCAATAGTCGTGAAACGCCTGTGGGGTATTAAGGTTCACTTAACCCCTTGTTACGTTCCCCGAGGGGTCTAGTTTCCAAAATGGTATGCCATGTGGGTATTTTTTGCGGTCCTGGCACCATAGGGGCTTCCTAAATGCGACATGCCCCCAGAGCAAAATTTCCTTCAAAAAAGCCAAATGTGACTCCTTCTCTTCTGAGACCTGTAGTGCGCCAGCAGAGCACTTTTCACCCCCATATGGGGTGTTTTCTGAATCGGGAGAAATTGGGCTTCAAATTTTGGGGTGTATTTTCTGCTATTACCCTTTTTAAAAATGTAAAACTTTAGGGAAACCAAGCATTTTAGGTAAAAAAATTTTTTTTTTTTTTACATATGCAAAAGTCGTGAATCACCTGTGGGGTATTAAGGTTCACATTACCCCTTGTTACGTTCCCTGAGGGGTCTAGTTTCCAAAATGGTATGCCATGTGGTTTTTTTTGCAGTTCTGGCACCATAGGGGCTTCCTAAAGGTGACATGCCCCCCAAAAACCATTTGACGCTCCTTCCCTTCTGAGCCCTCTACTGCGCCCGCCGAACAATTAACATAGAAATATGAAGTATGTCCTTACTCGAGAGAAATTGGGTTTCAAATACAAGTAAAAATTTTCTCCTTTTTACCCCTTGCAAAAATTCAAAAATTGGGTCTACAAGAACAAGCGAGTGTAAAAAATGAAGATTGTGTATTTTCTCCTTCACTTTGCTGCTATTCCTGTGAAACACCTAAAGGGTTAAAACGCTTACTGAATGTCATTTTGAATACTTTCGGGGGTGCAGTTTTTATAATGGGGTCATTTATGGGGTATTTCTAATATGAAGACCCTTCAAATCCACTTCAAACCTGAACTGGTCCCTGAAAAAAAGCGAGTTTCAAAATTTTGTGAAAAATTGGAAAATTGCTGCGGAACTTTGAAGCCCTCTGGTGTCTTCCAAAAGTAAAAAATCATCAATTTTATGATGCAAATATAAAGTAGACATATTGTATATGTGAATAAAAAAAAAAATTATTTTGAATATCCATTTTCCTTACAAGCAGAGAGCTTCAAAGTTAGAAAAATGCAAAATTTTCAAATTTTTCATCAAATTTTGGGATTTTTCACCAAGAAAGGATGCATGTTACCACAAAATTTTACCACTATGTTAAAGTAGAATATGTCACGAAAAAACAATCTCGGAATCAGAATGATAACTAAAAGCATTCCAGAGTTATTAATGTTTAAAGTGACAGTGGTCAGAATTGCAAAAAATGGCCGAGTCCTTAAGGTGAAAAAGGGCTCAGTCCTTAAGGGGTTAATTAAACCGCATGGTCAACGGCGTATACATAAAAAAATAACAAAGTCCAATATTTTTCTTAACTTTGTATACCCTAAACATTTTTTTATAAAAAGTGATCAAAAAGTCCAATCAAAACAAAAATAGTACCGACAAAAACTACAGATCACGACGCAAAAGATGAGCCCTCAAACATCCACGCATACAGAAAAATAAAAAAGTTATAGGAGTCAGAAGAGGACATTTTTAAACATCCTCATTTTCGTGCAAAAAGTTATAATTTCTTAACAGAAGTAAAACAAAATCAAACCT
Source organism: Hyla sarda (assembly GCF_029499605.1). NCBI lineage: Eukaryota > Metazoa > Chordata > Amphibia > Anura > Hylidae > Hyla > Hyla sarda. The sequence goes on from NC_079190.1 coordinate 204,601,951, forward strand.
TCATTTTAATTGCATGAACCTAAATAATAAAGATAAGCACCGTATTTATCAGCGTATAACTTTTTAGGCTAAATTTTTTTGCCTAAAGTCTACCTGCGTGTTATACGCCAATAAGCCGCTGCAGTGCAATGATTTAAAGTGGGCGCTTTAAATCAATGAACTGCAGCGGCTTTGCAGGTGCAGAGACCTGCCGTTGCTGCCGGCTTCTCTGCCCCTGCCTGTCCTGGGGTTTAGAGCCCTGCTGCCGGCCCTTCTCTCCCCCTGGCTATCGGTGCCGCTGCCCTCTCTCTCCTCCTGGCTATTGGTGCCGCTGCCTCATTGCCGGCGCCGATAGCCAGGGGGAGAGAAGCGGCGCCGGCAATGGGGCAGCGGTGCCAACAGACAGGGGGAGAGAAGGGGCAGCGGCACCCATTGCCGGCACCGCTGCCCCGTTGCCTCCCCCATCCCCGGTTGTATAATTACCTGTTGCCGGGGTCGGGTCCGCACTGCTTCAGGCCTCCGGCGTGCGTCCCCTGCATCGTTGCTATGCGCTGCGAGACGCAATGACATCACTCGTCATTGCGCCGCGCCGTGCAGTGCATAGCAACAACGCAGGGGACGCACACCGGAGGCCTGAAGCAGCGCGGACCCGACCCCGGCAACAGGTAATTATACAACTGGGGATGGGGGAGGCAACAGGGCAGCGGTGCTGGAAATGGGTGCCGCTGCCCCTTCTCTCCCCCTGGCTATCAGCGCCATTGCCCCATTGGCCGATAGTCAGGGGGAGAGAACGGGCAGCGGAGCAGATAGCCAGCGGGAGAGAAGCGGCGGCAGCAGGGCTCTAGACCCCAGGAAAGGCAGGGGGAGAGAAGCGGGCAGCGACGGCTTTTCCTGGGGGCTGCCTTTCCTGGGGGCTTCTGCGGGGTCAGAAACAGTGTATCGGGGTATACGCATGCACACACATGCACCCTCATTTTACCAAGGATATTTGGGTAAAAAAATTTTTTTACCCAAATATCCTTGGTAAAATGAAGGTGCGTGTTATAGTCCGGTGCGTGGTATACCCCGATAAATACGGTAATCATTTTTACCGAAAAGTGCTCTACGTAGAATCGAAAGCTCTCAAAATTTACAAAATTGTGTTATTTATTTTTTTTTATTTTGCCCCACAAAAATTTTTTTCTGGTTTTGCAGTAGATTTTGTGGTGAAATTATTGATGTCATTACAAAGTAAAATTGGTGGCGCAAAAATAAACTTGCCCTCATATGAGTCTGTAGGTGGAAAATTTCAAGCGGTATGATTTTTAGAAGGAGAGGAGGAAAAACTAAAGGTCCTTAAGGGGTTAACATAAATGTTTGTTTTGATAACTGTATATTATTAAAATGTTTCTGCTAATGTCCATCAGCCGTCCTTGTAATACAAAGACAAGCCAGCCAGAATGGGAACCACTCGTACAGAATGGCTCCTAGTTCTGGCTTATAGAGGGAGTCTCGAGCTGGGGGCCCTAATCGACAGTTTGACGACCATATGCCTTAATAGAGCAAATAAAAAGATGTTGTTTTCATAAAACAAAACCTTTAAACTTTGTACTGTGATGTAAATGTGGCACTATTTGAAGGCCACAACTGACATCAGTCAAGCATTGGTACAATGAAAAGCAAGCATCCACAGCCGTTTGCCCCACTAAGGCATGCTGCCATAAAATTTTAGAACTTTTTATCTGTTGACACCTAAAAAAGACATGTAAAGCATCTGCATGACTTAGTGAGTAACATATATAAATATTTATTTATACATCTGTCACTGTTCTGATTACAATAAGATACCTAATAAGATGAAAATAGTATATTAAGGATACATAACTGGCATATTGTAAGTAAGTGTAATTCTGTATTTACCTTGCTACGGTACATTTGATTAAAGATTAGAAATAACTTGTGCATGTGTTTGTTGCATGGCTTACTGGAAGGCTAGAAGCTTTAAAAGATCCTAGTACTGTATAAAAACTTCATGAGGGCCATAATTAGTGTGCGAAGAAGACTGAAGTTAGTGATTATTGATCTAGATGAAAGTACACTGAGGAGAACTAAATAAAAGCAGAATAGAGTCTTCACTGCAATAGAAAATCATTTTGAAGATTAATGGCTCTTGTAAGTGGAGATGAGTATAAGGTCAAAATGTTAGCTTCATCATGATGTATGAAACAATTTTCAATGGCCTGAGCTCATCACTATAGACATACATGTACCTGTGTAAATACACATGTGTGTATATATATATATATATATATATATATATATATATATATATATATATATATATATATATATATATATATATATATAAATTAGAGTAGCCGTATTAGTCCAGTGATGCAGATGCAAAATCCAACATTTTTGCAGTACCTTGTAATACAGTCATGGCCGTAAATGTTGGCATCATTGAAATTTTTCAAGAAAATGAAGTATTTATCACAGAAAAGGATTGCAGTAACACATACTTTGCTGTACACGTTTATTCCCTTGGTGTGTATTGGAACTAAACCAATAAAAGGGAGGAAAAAAAGCAAATTGGACATAATGTCACACCAAACTCTAAAAATGGTCTGGACAAAAATTATTGGTACCCTTAACTTAATATTTGGTTGCACACGCTTTTGAAAAAATAACTGAAATCAGTCACTTCCTATAACCATCAATAAGCCTCTTACACCTCTCAGCCGGAATGTTGGACCACTCTTCCTTTGCAAACTGCTCCTGTTCTCTCTTATTGGAAGGGCGCCTTTTCCCAACAGCAATTTTAAGATCTCTCCACAGGTGTTCAATGAGATTTAGATCTGGACTCATTTGCTGGCCACTTCAGAACTCTCCAGCGCTTTGTTGCCATCCATTTCTGGATGTCTTGCACACATTCAAGGCACCCAGTGCCAGAGGCAGCAATACAACCCCAAAACATCATTGGACCTCCATCATATTTTACTGTAGGTACTGTGTTCTTTTCTTTGTATGCCTCATTCCGTTTTCGGTAAACAGTAGAATGATGTGCTTTACCAAAAAGCTGGAGGTGTGTCTAAAAGTGTAAAAGGGAGCAGGGCTCTAGAGTTTGGGGAAGGGGCAAAAGACTGATCATGTACTCCAGGGGCTTCCCAGACCTAAAAAGGACTCCATGCTAAAGAGGCCAGGGACAGCCCAGTGCTGGAGGTGTCATGAGCGGGGACACATAGCCGCCTATTGCCCTCTTACCTCAGAGCCCATGGAGTGTGACGCTAGCCGGCGACAGTTGCTATTTGCATAACCTGCGTGTGCAGACGTTCCAGGGTCAGAGACTGAGCCACATGTATGTATGGTAAAGAAAAATGACTGCTCTGTGAATGCCCTTTTGGACTCAGGTAGCCTGGTAACTTTGATTCGGGCCAGTCTTGTGGCTAGGGACTATGTGCCGAACAAACACCTAAGAGTGTTATGTACCCACGGAGATATTGTAGCTTATCCTGTGGCCCCTGTTGAGTTGATGACTCCATTTGGAACTGTGACTTACGAAGTCGGGATAGTAAAATGTCTTATGTATGCAGTTATATTAGGTCATGAATTCCCATTGTTCTGGGAGTTGTGGAAAAGGGGTACTTCTACAGCTGGGGAAGAAACTCTGTCAGAATCTGTACCTCTCCCTGTTAGTGATGGGTCATGTGAGACAACCATTGAAAACAATGCTAACAATGAGTGGAAAAATGGAAATGTGGGTCCACCTGAAATGTGTAGTGATGACCTTTTTCCTTTGCAAGACCGCATAGTAACAGAGATGCCTATAGTCAAAGAGCATTTGCAGAGAGCTAAAGAGGCTTTGGTGACCTTTCTAGGTTAAGGTTAAAGATGTAGTGCAACCAGTTCCCCCGTGTAACAATAGGTGAGACATTGTCAGTGCACCATAAGCAGGAGGTGATGGAATTCCTGCAGAGAAATAAAGTTTTCTGACCTACCGAGCCGCACTTACTTAATAAAATACCATATTAAAACTGAGCCTCACAGTAAAATAAATGTAAAGCCATACAGGATTCCAGAAGCACTCAGGGAGGCAGCATCCTCTGAAGTCAAGCGCATGCAGGAATTAGGTGTCATTGAGGAGTCTACTAGTGAGTGGTCAAGTCCCATTGTGCTAATCCCAAAGCCCAAAGAGACGTGGAGATTCTGTAAGGACTTCAGAAAATTAAATGAGATCTCAAAATTCAATGCATACCCCATGCCCCGGGTAGATGAACTTATTGAGAGGCTTGGGAGGGCAAGGTACATCACAACACTTGACCTTACAAAGGGTTCTTGGCAGATACCACTACCTGAGGAGGCTAAAGAGAGAACTGCATTTTCCACTCCAGAAGGCCTGTTTCAGTATGTTGTGATGCCATTTGGGTTACAAGGAGCCCCTGCTACATTTTAGGGTCTGATGGATCTAATCTTGAGATTACCATTTTTTCATCTGATTGGAAAAGTCACCTCTGTAAGGTACAGGCTGTGTTAGACTCCATCAGTTATGCAGACTTAACCATAAACCCTGAGAAATGTGCAGTGGGTCTAGAGAAAGCAAAATTCCTCGGTTATGTTAATGGTAGAGGGCTGGTTAAACCCCAGATCAATAGGATTGAGATGATACAGAACTGGCCCAGGCCATTAACAAAGAAACAGGTGAGGGCCTTCCTTGGAATAGCCGAGTACTACCATCAGTTTGTGCCCAACTTTGCCTCAATTGCTACACCATTGTTTTCACTTATTGTGACTATGTGTGTGCATCTCCCGATCTTTTACTATGTTTGTGATGCTATCCATTTTACTCTGCCATCATTACCGAGAACGGGCAAGAGACACCCTGTGTTCCTGTTATACTGCTTTCCTTGGTTGTGTACAGTAGTGTACTGTTCAGTATTGTTTTCACTTATGAAATATAATAAAACTTTACTTTGAAAAAAAAAAAAGTGATAAGTCAGTAATGGGGAAGTGGACCCCAGAGGCAGAGAAGGCTTTTCAGAGCCTAAAGTCTTCCCTGTGTGAACAGCCAGTGCTTGTTTCCCCAGATTTCAGCAAACAGTTTCTGGTCCAGACGGATGCGTCTGATATAGGTTTGGGAGCAGTCCTGTCACAAGTGGTAATTGGGGAAGAACACCCAGTAAGTACCTGAGTAGGAAACTGACCACAGCAGAGAAAAATGATGCCATAGTGCAAAAAGAGTGTCTTGCCATCAAGTGGGCATTGGAGTCCCTGAAATATTATCTGCTGGGTAGAGAATTTGTGTTGGTGACAGGCCATGCTCCTCTGGCTTGGATGAAACAAAATAAAGAGAGAAATGTAAGAGTGACCAGATGGTTTCTCTCCTTACACAATTTCAGTTTTAAAGTGGAACTTAGACCTGGAAAATTAAAAGGGAATGCGGATGCATTGTCCAGGGTGTACTGTATGGTCACTATATATCCCCAGACTTCTGGTCTGAAGAAGAGAGGAGGGAGGGTTATGTGGTAAAGTGTACGGGAAAGTGGTGGATGGGGTGTATATTTTGCCTGGTTTCCTCAGCCAGGCATGATAAAGGAAATCCAGAAGGATATATGCTGCTTTAGTAGAGCATAGTCTTCTACAGCTCTCTTGTTACGTTTCATGGGATGAATTACCTGGACTGGAGGACAGGTTGGATGTGAGAGTGCTCCAGTCCACACCCCTAGTCCACTATGGGTTTCCTTATTTCAAGGTGTCCTCAGGTGAGGTTGGGTGGCTGCTGATTGCTGGAAAGACAGAGGAGAAACAGCCACAGTTAGAGCTGCAGCTGAAAATCTACCAGTTCTGAACCTTCCTCTATGGACATTTGTGTGAGTTTGCGTGGGGCCAGACATTAGGCCCACAGTAGGATAGAGAGGTATCCTGATGTTTAGTTAGAGCCGAACAGGTTTAGATTTTTTGTTGTTTTGTTTGCACTATGCTTTGTGCCTAAGGGTGCGTTCCCACCGGGCATATACGCAGCATATTTCACGCTGTGCAAAATTTGCGGTTGCTGCGGAAAATACGCTACATATTTCTTGCTCACTATACACACAGGGTTTTCACAATTTGTATGGGCACAAAAAAAATCAACTACTCTGCTTACCAGCAGGCTGTTTTAGCACATGCTGATACCCCGCTGGTTACTGCTTCCAAGACAAGACATTTCAGAAGGACCTGCCTAATAAGCCAAATTGGACACTGCTGCAGCAAGTGACTGGCTGAGCAGGCAGGCGAGAAAAAAGTGGGGGATGGAACTCAAACAGGAACTGTAGGGGACCAAGTTACCAAGTCACTTACTTTTTATTTTTACCGCACTGCCAGCATAATATGAAATCTTTGTACGGTTTCCTTCACACTGCCGTTAGGACAAGGCAGCGTGACAGCTGTTGGGAGAGCTGGGGAGAATAGTGGGAGAAAAAATACTGTTTGCACCATCTTTTTCTCCCGTTATTACCGTCAAAAAACAATGTCGCCCAACGACCCCCATAATAGTAAATGGGAGCCCGTTGCCCGTTGCTCCCCGTCACAAGAAAGGCCGTTAAAGTCACAAAAAAAATGTCAGTGTGAAAGGGGCCTAATTGTGAAATATTCCTTTAAATGGTACCTCACATTTCAAAAAGTTAAAAAGCTTTATTTTTTTACCCTTTATTATTTGACATCATTATCAGATCCATCTTGTCTTTGTGAAAAGCCCTCACTAAGACTAGCCCACACCCTCCTGGAAGACAAACACCGCAGGATTTCTGTCTTGTCTAGGGGTCTTCACAGCCACACCTCCCCTCCCCCTCCCTGTGTGAGGATCTTGCCGGCAGAGAAGCCCAGTGTCTCCTGTGAAGACTCTCGGTCACAACTCAGCACATAATGTTGCTCTTTGCCTGCTGTAGATCTATCACCGACTGCTGCCATTCAGAGAATATAATGATTTATTGCTGGGGGAAGGATAGTTTGAAAGAAGACATGTACAGTGTGTGCTACTCACTGTGTTAAACAGTTAAACAGCTTTAAATATTTCATTAAAATGTACTTATTGTTTTCCCCTTTTTAATCCGATAGGGTCCAAATTTTGTGTTGACTAATTTCAGGATATTTCATTAACCCCTTCCCGCTGAATGTCATATATAAACGCCGGGTTGTGCAGTGCGTTCGCGCATCCCTACGTTTATAAATGACATTCAGTTAACCCAGCGATGCGCAGCATCGCACGGGTTAACCAGCAGAAGTCCAGCTGTTTCCAGCAGGGGACAAATTCTGCTTCACCCCCCAGGACCATCCATTGATGGTCCTGGTCAGCGATCACTGTGATTGGTCCCTGTGGAACAATCACAGTGACCTGGGGTGAAAGTATAGATCCCCCGCACTGCCCGCCCCTGGAAGTCAGGCAGAATGGGGGAAGATGGCTGCGGGGGCTCGCAGGGACCTGCGGCATAGGGGGGGAACAAGCTGGGAACGGTGGCCTTACCTGGAGCAGCGGCGGGACCGGCCACTGTGAGGAGCAGCGGCGGGACCGGCAGGTAAGTACATAGTCCTCAGAGGCAGCAGTGAAGATCTTCACTGCTGCTTCTAGGAGTCTGAAAACTACAACTCCCAGCATACCCAGAAGCCTTTGGCTTTCTGGGCATGCTGGGAGTTGTAGTTTTGCAACATCTGGAGGGCCCCAGTTTGGAGACCATTGTATAATGGTCTCCAATCTGTGCTCTTACAGCTGTTGCAAAACTACAACTCCCAGCATGCACTGACTGTCCAGGCATGCTGGGAGTTTTAGTTCAGCAACATCTGGCCCGTTGCCGAACTACAACTCCCAGCATGCCTGGACAGTCAGTGCATGCTGAGAGTTGTAGTTTTGCAACAACTGGAGACACACTGGTTGGGAAACTAGAACTCCCAGCATGCACTAACAGACCATGCATGCTGGAAGTTGTGGTTTTGCAACAGCTGTTTGAGATGCAGCAAATTTTGCGCTGGGAAACTCACTGTAATCCCCCGCCCGTGTGACTGTACCCTAAAAACACTACACTACACTACCACAAAATAAAATAAAAAATTAAAAACACTACATATACACATACCCCTACACAGTACCCCCCCCCAAAATAAGAAAGTCCGGTACGCCACTGTTTCCAAAGCGGAGCCTCCAGCTGTTGCAAAACAGCAACTCCCAGGATTGCTGGACAGCCATTGACTGTCCAAGCATGCTGGGAGTTTTGCAACAGCTAAAGGCACCCTGTTTGGGAATCACTGGCGTAGAATACCCCTATGTCCACCCCTATGCAAGTCCCTAACTTAGGCCTCAAATGCGCATGGAGCTCTCTCACTTTGGAGCCCTGTCGTATTTCAAGTCAACAGTTTAGGGCCACATATGGGGTATCGCCGTACTCGGGAGAAATTGTGTTACAAGGTTTGGGGGGCTATTTCTCCTTTAACCCTTCATGAAAAGGAAATGTTGGCGTCTACACCAGAATGTTAGTGTACATTTTTTTTATTTTTTACACTAACATGCTGGTGTTGCCCCATACTTTACATTTTCACAATAGGTAAAAGGGAAAAAAGCCCCCCAAAATTTGTAATGGGGAGATACCCCATATGTGGGCACAAAGTGCTCTGGGGGGTGCACAACAAGGCCCAGAAGGGAGAGTGCACCATGTACATTTGAGGTGATTTGCACAGGGGTGGCTGATTGTTACAGCGGTTTTGACAAACGCAAAAAAAACAAAAACCCCACATGTGACCCCATTTCGGAAACTACACCCCTCACGGAATGTAATGAGGGGTGAGGTGAGAATTTACCCCCCACTGGTGTCTGACAGTGGTCTGTGAAAATGAAAACTTTTGTACAGCTCACTGTTCCAAAGATCAGTCAGACACCAGTGGGGGGGGGGGGGGGGGGGGTAAATGCTCACTGTACCCCTTGTTACATTCCTCGAGGGGTCTAGTTTCCAAAATAGTATGCCATGTGTTTTTTTTTTTTTGCTGTCCTGGCACCATAGGGGCTTCCTAAATGTGACATGCCCCCGACCAAAATTTGCTCTCAAAAAGCCAAATATGACTCCTTCTCTTCTGAGCATTGTAGTTCGCCCATAGTGCACTTCAGGTCAACTTGTGGGGTACCTCCATACTCAGAAGAGATGGGGTTACAAATTTTGGGGGGTATTTTCTGCTATTAACCCTTGCAAAAATGTGAAATTTGGGGGGAAACACACATTTTAGTGAAAAAAAATTTTTTTTTTACATATGCAAAAGTCGTGAAACACCTGTGGGGTATTAAGGCTCACTTTATTCCTTGCTACGTTCCTCAAGGGGTCTAGTTTTCAAAATGGTATGCCATGTGTTCTTTTTTTTTGCTGTTCTGGCACCATAGGGGCTTCCTAAATGCGACATGCCCCCCAAGCAAAATTTGCTCTCAAAAAGCGAAATATGACTCCTTCTCTTCTGAGCATTGTAGTTCGCCCGTAGTGCACTTCAGGTCAACTTATGGGGTACCTCCATACTCAGAAGAGATGGAGTTACAAATTCTGGGGGGTATTTTCTGCTATTAACCCTTGCAAAAATGTGAAATTTTGGGGGAAACACACATTTTAGTGAAAACATTTATTTTTTTTTTTTACATATGCAAAAGTCGTGAAACACCTGTGGGGTATTAAGGCTCACTTTATTCCTTGTTACGTTCCTCAAGGGGTCTAGTTTCCAAAATGGTATGCCATGTGTTTTTTTTTTTTGCTGTTCTGGCACCATAGGGGCTTCCTAAATGCAACATGCCCCCCAAAAACCATTTCAGAAAAACGTACTCTCCAAAATCCCCTTGTCGCTCCTTCGCTTCTCAGCCCTCTACTGCGCCCGCCGAACACTTAACATAGACATATGAGGTATGTGCTTACTCGAGAGAAATTGGGCTACAAATACAAGTATACATTTTCTCCTTTTACCCCTTGTAAAAATTCAAAAATTGGGTCTACAAGAACATGCGAGTGTAAAAAATGAAGATTGTGAATTTGCTCCTTCACTTTGCTGCTATTCCTGTGAAACAACTAAAGGGTTAAAACGCTGACTGAATGTCATTTTGAATACTTTCAGGGTGCGGTTTTTATAATGGGGTCATTTGTGGGGTATTTCTAATATGAAGACCCTTCAAATCCCCTTCAAACCTGAACTGGTCCCTGAAAAATAGTGAGTTTGAAAATTTTGTGAAAAATTGGAAAATTGCTGCTGAACTTTGAAGCCCTCTGATGTCTTCCAAAAGTAAAAATTCATCAATTTTATGATGCAAACATAAAGTAGACATATTGTATATGTGAATTTAAATTTTTTTTTTTGTAATATACATTTTCCTTACAAGCAGAAAGCTTCAAAGTTAGAAAAATGCTAAATTTTCAAATTTTTCATCAAATTTTGGAATTTTTCACCAAGAAAGGATGCAAGTTACCACAAAAATTTACCACTATGTTAAAGTAGAATATGTCATGAAAAAAAAAAATCTCGGAATCAGAATGATAACTAAAAGCATTCCAGAGTTATTAATGTTTAAAGTGACAGTGGTCAGATGTGCAAAAAACGCTCTGGTCCTTAAGGCCAAAATGGGCTTGGTCCTTAAGGGGTTAAAAGGGTGGGACCTTTATTTTTCTGATACATAGCTGCAAGCTCTCTGCCTCCCTTTAAACGTTCATAAAAATACATGAGAGAAACTATGACTGGCACCAGCAACCACTTGAGAGACTTTAGCAGTTTTTTTGAAGGCAGATATATTATTGAGTTCAATAGAAGCTGTATAAATCTGTCTTTACTAAGCTTCCCTTGTGATAGCTGCAGGAAACCAGAAATATATCATTTAAATGGTGACTGTCATTTCAAACAACTTCCCTCTATTTGATAACCTATGTGATTTCTAACATATTTGAAATCAGTTTATTTACTAAAAATGGCCCTTACCCTAGAGCCTAAAGCTCTAAACTCTTAGCGAGTTGGCGTCTAACTTCTCTATTGTTCGAAGCCTATTTTTTCTTCAGTCTTTCCCTTGTAACTGAGACAGCAAGACAGAACTTAAAGTGAGAAGTGGAAGCAGTGATTAGCTTCTGCTATGTCAAAGAGAGGAGTAGAGGTCCCGGGATGTGTACCTGCAATCTGTGAGCCTGTTTGCCTTCCCCAAGGTAAATCATGGTTTTTCTCTCATCGCTAACCACCTGTAAACGTTCTGGACAGCTGTCCCTTGTGTTCCTACTTCTTAAGGTACACATTAATGCCTCCTGAATGTAATCCCCCCCCCTTTCAGGCAACATACTAGTCACCATCATTATCATCAGCAACCATTCAGTGCTTAGTATATCTCCTTCATTGCTGTGCTCCTGATCTTTCTTTCCGTCTCACATAGCACCTTGCAAACTAAGGATATGAACCGCCTTCCCCATGCCATCTACATTAGTAAATCATCCCCCAGCACAGTGGCAGCCTGTTATGTCTTTTGCACTTTCATAAGCATTACGTCATGGCATAACAGGGAGAGGTAGGTCCTGTCCTGTTATTGGCCAGACAAGTCAGGGAAAGAAAGCCCCTGTGTGAGTACTGTCGGCAAACAGGCCGCTCTTCTTCTGCCCCCTCTCATTGACTTGCATTGAGTGGGCATGGCCTGATATCACGAGAGGCATGGGCACCAATGACAAAGTAAGAGGTAGGTGGAGTGTCCATAAAAATGATTTAATGGACTTTGGCCACAAGTTTAAGAAAAGGGCCACACCAGAGAGGCAGCAGAAGATTAGGGAGGTAAACAAGTAGCTCAGAAGCTGATGTAGGAAGGAGACATTTGGGTTCATGGAGGACTGGGCCCACTTCACTATCACGTATGGACAGGGAAGAGTGAAGCCCAGAACTCACCCGCTCCCACTTGCCCTGACTACTTGCGTACCCGCCCTAGGTGACAGGTCCACAACCACAGTGACAGTCCCTGCCTGAATAAGTGCAGGGAGTAAAATGTCAACATAATAAGGTTACAATACAGATGGTGGTCAGGACACCGAAAGTATTAACACACACTAACAAAAATAAAAACTAAACATACACACACAATATGTCACAGCCCACAAGCCGAGTCAGTACCAAGAGATAACAGAAAATCCAAATTGCAGAAAAAGGAGAGGAGTCAGAGAGCGGAGCCAATGGGTCAAATATGCAAGAAATACCAGATACAATACAAACACTAGCTAGGAGCATGAGCTCTTTTGCAGGCAGGGCCTGGATGAATACTGAGAGTTTAAATAGGGAGCAAAACAGGTGAAAAGCCAATGAGGTCAGCTAACCTTCCAGAGAACAGGGTGTTTCCACAGTAACCATAACAACAAAAGACCTCAGTGCAGATTACAGTACACCCCTCCCCCCCCCCTTTAAAAGGGGCCACTAACTCTACTGTAGGGATGGGCTGCACCTGAATGGGGAAAGTGCAGCTGTGCTCAAGGAGAAGATGGCCAGAAAGGTTCAGGAGTGTTTAAACTAGGGACTGTGGGGAGGGAAAATACAACATAGAGGGGGAAGATAGTGTAGATAGACAGCTGGGATAGGTTAAAAAAAAGGGGGTGGAGAGGAGGAAGGGGTTAGAACAGTCAAAAGTGATAAAAGGAAAGGAAATAGGAAAGAAAACATTAAGTGTATATATACTAATGCCATAAGCCTTAATAATAAGATGGAAGAACTGGAACTATTATTGTTGAAGGAAGACTATGATATAGTAGGCATAAGTGAGAAATGGCTGGATGCGAGCTATGACTGGGCGGTTAATGAATAGTGTTGAGCGGCATAGGCCATATTCGAATTCGCGAATATTCGCGAATATATGGACGAATATTCGTCATATATTCGCGAATATTCGCATATTCGTTATATTCTCGTTTTATTTTCGCATATGCGAACATTCGCGTATACGAAAATTAACATATGTGAATATTAGCATATACAAAATTAGTATACGCGAAAATTCGCATATGAGAAAATTAGCATATGCAAATTTGCGCATATGCGAATTTTCGCACGCCAGTCTCACACAGTAGTATTAGAGCCTTCTTTACACCACACAGGCTGGAAGCAGAGAGGGGTGATCACTGTGATGTGAACTGTGAAAAAAAACAAAAAAAAAAAAAGGAATATTCGTAATTACGAATATATAGCGCTATATTCGCGAAATTCGCGAATTCGCGAATATGCGATATTCGCGAATAATATTCGAATTGCGAATATTCGTGAGCAACACTATTAATGAACAGGGTTACAGTCTGTTCAGAAAATATCATACAGATAAAAAAAGGGGGAGGGGTTTGCTTATATGTAAAATCCTGTCTTGGGCCCATTCTGGACGAGGTCATTGGTGATGAAAATGATCATGTGGAGTCTCTGTGGATGGAAATAAGGGGAGGGGGTAAAAACAATAAACTACTGATAGTGGGTTGTTTTACTGCAAGTCGCCAAGTATAATGGAAGCAGCAGAAAACCTACTAATAAGACAAATAAATGGGACAGCAAAGAAGGGTGACATAATTATTATGTCACCCTAATGTATACCCTAATACAGACTGGGAAGCTGCAACCTGCAGGTCCTGAAGGAAAACATGTTTTTGGAAATAATAAAGGATAATTACCTTTCCCAACTAGTGCAGGACTAACAAGAGGAAGGGGGGGGGGGGGTCACTTCTGGACTTAATACTAACCAACAGGCCAGACATAGCATCCAAGATAGAGGTGGGGGATCATCTTGGTAATAGTGACCATAGAATAATAAGTTTTCATTTATCCTATAAGAGGATGTCTACTAGTGGGGTTACAAAAACATTACACGTCAGGAAGGCAAATTTTCATCAACTAAGAGAGGACATCAGTGACACAGATTGGGACCATTCCCTCAATAATAAAAGTATACAGGCTAAATAGGACATTTTTAAGAGCATCCTAAATAAATATTGTGAACGACATATACCCTATAGAAACAAACGTGTTAGAAATAGGAGAAGACCAATGTAGTTAATCAAAACAGTTAGGGATGTGATAAAGGATAAGAGGAAAGCATTTGGACTACTAAAACAAGAAGGTAGTGGGAAAGCCTAAAAAATTATAAAGAGAAGAATAAATTCTGCAAACAAGAAAGAAAATTAGCAAAAATTTAAACAGAGAGAAGGATTGCCATAGAAAGTAAAAAGAACCCCAAAATATTATTCACCTACATACATAATAAACTAAAAACTGAGAATGTTGGCACCCTAAAAATTAATATGGGTGGTGCCAATCTACTAAATGCCTTCTTTAATACCTTCTCTACTGTATTTAGTGCAGTGCCACCTCAAACGGGTACTCCACCCCTAGACATCTTATCCCCTATCCAAAGGATAGGGGATAAGATGTCAGTTCACCGCGGTCCCGCTGCTGGGGACCCCTGGGATAAGATGTCTAGGGGCGGAGTACCCGTTTAACAACATTAAAACACATAAATCACTGGGCCCAAATAGAATGTATCCCAGAGTTCTGAAAGAATTAAAGGTGTATTCCGGGCAAAAACATTTTATCCCCTTATCCCCTATCCCCCTGCGTTCTCCCTGCAGCACCTGCATTCTATCCGGAAACTGAGTCTCTAGTTTCGGAAACCTCCAGGTTTCCGGGACTGGAGACGTGAGGTCACGCCACGCTCCCTCCATTCATGTCTAATGGAGGGGGCGTGGCGGCAGGCCCCCCACGATTAGACATCTTATCCCCTATCCTTTGGATAGGGGATAAAATGTTTTTGCCCCGGAATACCCCTTTAAATACCCTGTTAGACAGACCCTTATTCCTTATATTTAAAGATTCTATTATGACAGGGAGTGTTCCACAGGACTGGTGCTTAGCAAATGTAGTACCATTATAAAAAAAAAAAAAGTGTCAAAAAGGGATCATGGGAACTATAGGCCTGTAAGTTTAACATCTGTTGTAGGTAAGATTTTTGAGGGTTTTCTGAGAGATACTATTCTGTGGTATCTCCATGAAAATAACATAATAATAAAGCAACAACATGGGTT
The DNA here is from genome assembly GCF_029499605.1 of Hyla sarda. Taxonomy (NCBI): domain Eukaryota; kingdom Metazoa; phylum Chordata; class Amphibia; order Anura; family Hylidae; genus Hyla; species Hyla sarda. The sequence continues at coordinate 204,616,965 of NC_079190.1, forward strand.
TATGCTGGATCGGTCTTGTCAGACTAATCCGATCAGTTTTTATGAGGAGTTATAGATTGGACGGGGGTGAAGCTGTGGATCTTGCATATCTGGCCTTTTCTAAGGCATTTGACAATGTGCCACATTAAAGGTTAATACATAAAATGAGGAAACTGAGACTAGGGAAAGATATATGTAAATGGGTTAGCAACTGGCTGAGTGATAAGAAGCTGAGTGTGGGGATCAATGGAACTTACTCTGGTTGAGTGACAGTTACAAGTGGGGTACCACAGGGGTCAGTACTGGGTCCACTACTTTTTAATATATTTATTGATGACCTTGTATAGGGATTTTAGAGCAGAATTTCTATATTTGCAGGTGACACTAAATTGAGTAAGATGCTCACCGCAGAGAAGGATAACCTAATATTACAGAGGGATCTGGGGAAGCTGGGGGCTTGGGCACAGACATGGCAAATTAAGTTTAATGTGGATAAATTTAAAGTGATGCACTTAGGCCGTAAGCAACATGTACATTTATATGGTAAATACTGAAACATTAGGTAAAAAACTTTGACCAAAAAGGACATAGGGGTATTGGTTGACAGAAAGCTCATCTTTAGTGACCAGTGCAAGGCAGCGGCTGCGAAGGCTAATAAGGTAATGGAATGTATCAAGAGAAGCATAGAGGCTCAGGACAGGAACATAGTTTTACCTCTGTATAAATTATTAATTAGACCACATATGGAGTATTGTGTCCAGTTTTGGGTGCCTTTGTATAGGAGGGACATGGCTGAACTGGAGAGGGTGTAAAGGAGGGCAACAAAAATAATTGGTGGTATAGAAGGATTACAGTGCAAAGACAGGTTATCAAGCTTGGGGTTATTTAGTTTAGAGAAAAGTCATATTAGGGGGGATTTGATCACAATGTACGAATATATGAAGGGTCAGTACAGAGATCTTTCTAGTGATCTTTTCATATCTAGGCCAGTAATCATGACAAGGGGCATCCTCTACGTCCAGAGGGAAGAAGGTTTCACCATCACCAAAGACAGAGATCTTTACTGTAAGAGCAGCAAGACTATGAAACTCTTTTCTACATGATGTTGTGATGTGTGACTGAATAAACAAGTTCAAGGGGGGCCTGGATGTTTTTCTAGAAAATTATAATATTACAGGTTATGGATACTAGACTTACAGTATGTGGATAGAACGTTGATCCAGGGATTTATTCTGATTGCCATATTGGAGTCGGGAAGGAATTTATTTCTCTCATTGGGCAATTGGCATCAGCCTCAAGGAGGGTTTTTGCCTTCCTCTGGATCAACTCAATAGGGCTTTAGGTTGAACTTGATGCACTCTTGTCTTTTTTCAACCTTATAAACTATGTAACTATAGGCAGATATACAGCATATTAGACGCTGCGAGAAATCTGCCAAGCAGCGGAAAATACGCTGTGTATGTGCTACACAGGCCAGCCTCCGAACCTTACTGCAGAGACAGGGCTGTAGTGGGGAAAGCCCTGTGTCTGCTCCTAGAGCATACGCAACATATTTCCTGCTGCTCGGCAGATTTATCTCAGCATCAAATGCGCTGCGTATGCGCCCAGTTTGACCATACCCTGCATTTGTATCTGTGTGGAATGTAGCAGGATACCAGAACATAATTATAGCCTTATATAAATAAATATGTTTTAGCCTTGAAAAAAAAAAATGGTACAGGAGGTTGTATTTATAAACATGTTAACTGACAGAAAAGGCTATCAGACAATAACAAGAAACTGAGTTTAGTAAAAAGCGTTTTAGTCATAACTATTTATCCAATTGATTAAAAGAAAGACAGTCCGTGTTTTTCACAAAGGCAGGCTTTCCTATATTACCGATATATTTCCTCATTAGCCAAAAAGTCTTCTGCATAGAAGTACAAATGAAAGATAATAAAGAAAACTCAGCGCTCAGTGAAATTGCACTCTATATGTTGCACATCACCATCTTGAAAGACTGAAATGCATTTGTTACCCATCAGCCACTCTGCTGTTTGCATACTTATTTCCCTAATGTGCACTTGCAAAGAAGTTACAGAAAATAGGCAATAGTCATTAAATATATTATGTGAATCAACATTTGCAACCTGCTGTTAGCCAAAAAAAGCTTGTGCTCCAACTGTGCGGACAAAAACTCATAAACGCAGGAAACTCATTGTCATTAAGCATTCCCTGTGATTTTGCCATTTATTCTCAACTAGAAGACAGGCATATTTATTTATTTATTTTCATTCTTTTCTTTTTTTTAATCTCTCGTCTAATCCTGTAAAGTATTATGACATTTTCCTCAATGGGAACATCATTGTGTGGCATATATTTAACAAATTAGATGCTAGGTAATTGAAGACTGCTGCATAGAATCCTTCAGAAGTTGTACTGAAAGATGATCATATATTTCTTCTACGCTGCGCACACTGGAGTTTCTCCAAAGAAATATGGGATTCAAAGTATCTTCGATTGTAATCTTTGGTTTCAGACATTTAATTTTCAAATTGAATAATTAAAGGTATTATTTAAAATGAAATTCAAGGGAGTATAAAAGTCTATTGTCACCATTATTCTTTATTGCTAACCATGCAGAACAGTTATGGGGGTAACGCTACCATGCAAAATTACAGCTCTGTAAAACAATGGAAAGAGACAGAGTATTTTTAGGAGAACTCATGGAAGAGGAACAAAGGAGAGTTTCTTGCAAAATTTATTCTTGCTGAAAAGGATGTTCACAATTTAATTATTAATAGGCCTAACATTTGAAGAATAATAAATGTCTGAATCATCAGGTCTGGCCTATGTTTATATCAGGAAGAAGCAGATATAAAATAACATTTTGTCTGCTCCCGACAAAAATAAATCAGAGGTTAAAAGCAAGGTAATGTCATGCTTCAATGTAGAGGTTTTAAACTAAAATGCTTGAGGGAAGGGAGCCAAAATTGATAACACTTGGAGCCCATAGCACTATAGACAGGGATGATAACCTTAAAATAAATCCTGCAGATACATAGTCATAGTCCGATTCACTAAATTGGTACCAAATTAATTCCAACTTTAAAATATAATGGATTTAAAAAAATCTTTACCATGAATGGCTTACACGTTTGAATATCTATCACTGGAAAGAGAAAGATCAACCAATAAATATATACACCACCCATTACATCTACTACTACTACTACTACTAATAATGATAGAACAATGTAATATATTTTTCCTAAATATATATATATAGTTAAGGCTGATTATTCAGCCTGTGTCTGTGGGAGGGGCAGATGCCCAGCTTAAAGCGGCGGTCAGCCCCTGCCTCTTCACGTGTTCTGCGTTGTTCCCCTCCCTTATTTTCAGTCTTCCTTTAATAGGGTATGCCCCCTTATAGGTTTACCCTTGACGATGGCCAGAGCATACCATCAGCCATCTTGTAGACTTAGATGTTGATAAGTTAGGACTATTCCTATACGGTTTCAGCAGGGATAGGTTCAGTGCCATATCTTGGCCGCTGTATCTTTTTAAAAAAAAATTTTTAAATGGACTCCTGTCACTGCAATTGCAAGTTAGCTGATCAATTTTTTTCTCTCTTATTGAAAAGGAGACGAGCCAGAAGAACCGCTGAAAAGTGCCATAAAGAAAAACAACATTGCAAATAATTTACCACTGGAACATCAGGAACAAAATGTATCTTACTGGTTGTTATCTTCATCTGTGAATACCAGCTCAGCCATGCAAGACACTGGAGTGGAAGATTTGAAGGCGATCTTGCAGACAATTTTTTCACTCAACTGACCGGAGCCTGAAATAGTTTGTCCACTGGGAAAATGTACAGAAAACACTTTTTCCCGGTCACCATTTTCCAGTTCTACCTCTGGAATGTCCACCTTTAATGCTGCTGGCCTACCAAGAAACAGAACATTTTCAATAGAAAAGTTTAATGGCCTGTGCAATATACAGAAACTGCCACAATTCTCCTATATTAGAGACCATTCCTCATCTTCTAATATAGTAGAAACATAATTGCACACCAGATGTGTACACTGCATCGTATACGTTTTTACTGGACCCTGCTCTATGGAAAAGTGCAGACGTTTGTTCTATTCTGAACAGAATGTAAATGGAAACCATCTGAACACTATCCACCAAAATGGCACTTTTTTGGCCATTGGATCATGGAGGTCTATGGATACACCGAAAAAGGTGGTGTTTAAAGAGCTTTACATATAAAAAAAAATGTGTTTAACTATTCCAATTGCTGAAGTCAGACGGGCAATACAGTTTTTTGTTAGGATTAGCTTCAGGAAAAGGTGATGCCAACTTCTTTCATTAATACTTGTGATTCTGTATTAATAAATATGTAATATTAATTAGAATATTTCTTTATTATACCTTTTATAGTTAGCTGATATGATATCAACCAAAGCTTCAACTTCTGTGTCCAAAGGTACTGGAGTCAGTATAATAAATGGAGGATCAAAGGTAATCATTGGTTTTTTGGAGCTCCCATACAGATGAAGAGGTATATAAAGAGAGTCTCGATTATTATTTATGATAACTGGAATTTCAGCTTTGTAATTCCCTGGTCCAGCTGTAGAAAAAGGGAACATTAGTCAATGAAAACCAGTATACCTACCTATGTGGCAAATAATATCATAACATCAATCACTCCCCTATACTTACCAGGGCAAAAGTGAACATTAATCCTACTTGTTTCTCCAGGCTCTAGCTCGCCTGAACGTTTACTGAATCTGAAAACTCCATTCTTTAGAGCTTCCCAAGTATGATCAAGATTTAACTTCCATGACACTGTTTTCTTTGAAATGTTGCTTAGCTCAAGCACCTAAGAAAAGAATAGAGCAAAGGATCTCTAACATAAGATAGAAAAGGATCTTATTCACATATTTTAAGGTCAGGACTTCCATACATGTATGAAAGTAATTACATCATGAATATCATGTTTTAGATTAAAATGCATCTTTTTCCTAACATCTTTAATGCTTTAAATGTGTATCTATTTTCATGTTGCAATGAATTTACATCATAACAGATCTGAAATGGACTGGACTGAAATGGATCTGAAATTAATGGACTAATTGTCTCTTTTATTTATTGGCTGAAAAACAAGAAGCCAACAAGATGTGACAAGACATCATAAGTAAAAACACCATTACATTTTAATGGCGTAATTCCATTTCAGAGTGATCATAGTTCTAACTTTTGCCAGGAACAAGGCTCCAAGTCATCTGGGCGGCCTGTAGTGGCCTCTCCCTGCTCCTTCAGTCCTCTCTCTATATGCGGATAGGGAGAGATCTATGAATCAAACTGCGGGGGAGCGCCCCGATGACTTGGGATCCCATTCGCAGCCGAAATTATAACTATGATTACTCTGAAAAAGCACACCTGCTCACAGTGAATCATAAATCATTGTGATAAGGGAACACATCAGTGTCCTTTGTTACCCACTGTTCTGTGAATAGTTACCTATCTGGAATAGTATTCCAAATAATTTTAGGGCATTTTAAACAGAAAAAAATCCTACATTTACCTTTCCCAATGCCTAGATACCACTGCTACTATCAAGGTGTTGGTCCCGGCTACAACGCATTTTCTTCTTGGTTTTGGCACAATAACTTGCGTGAGTTGTGTATTTGGTATTAAGTAAAAAAGTTAAAAAAAAAAAAAAACCCTGTATGACTATCCTCTAAATGTGGTGATTCCATCATTTTTTGCCAGGAGTTGAGTAATATGTTTAAGGCGACGGCTTCTTCCCCTTTTCTACAGAAATGATGGTGCGGCTGAGAGTCCATGTATATCATCCTCGCTGACATCGGAAAGCTGGGACGTCTGGCCAATCACACTTGGTGCCAAGGTCACATGCTTCCTGAGAAGCACCATATTTAAACAGGTGTCTGCTGCCACAAACACCTGTTTGTTACTTCCATGAACAACTGTGAGTGATACTATTAAAATGTGGAAGCGTATCAGGAATGACATCAACAGAGCAGAGACCAAACCTGTCTGGCATTAAAATCAGCACAAAAATTGTGATCCCTCTGGAGCTTCATGGCATGGGTATCCATGGCTGGATAGCTGCATGCAAGTCCCATATGACAAAGCACAATGCCCACATTGCATGGAGTGAGTAGAGCAGGCTGCCACTGTATTCTGGAGTTGTGGAAACAGGAAATAATGCTTTCTATCTAGCGAACTAAGTTGACTAAGGCCCCTTAGTTTTAGTAAAAAGAAAGGTTAATGTTTCAACATACCAAAACATTTTGAATTGTATGCTTCCACTTTTCTGGGGACAGTTTGGGGACAGCCTTTATCTGTGCCAGCACCGCTGTGCCCCAGTGCACAAAGCAAAGTCCATAAAGGCATAAGTTTGTGAACTAAGTGTGGAAGAACCCCTTTGGGATAAACCAGAATGGAGACTGTGAGTTAGGTTTTCTCGTCAAACATCAGTGTCTGACCCCACAAATACTAAGACTTCCCAAAAATGAGAAAGCTGCTGTAACTGAAAAGGGTGACCAACTCCATATTTATGTCTAAGGATTTAGAATGGGATGTCCCAAAAGCTGCTGTAGGTGTCCCGAAACTTGAGTAAAGTGTATTTTATTTTTTTCCACCCCTACCAGGCTGTCATTTGTTTTTATGTAAACCAGAGAGCTCCTTTAAGAAATTTATCAGCTAAGAATCTTGTATCTAGACATGAAAGTGAACGGTGGAGATTTATTTACAGGTGGAGTACTTCAATTTCTCAAAATGTGTGTGTGTATATATATATATATATATATATATATATATATATATATATGCTATAATTATATTTACTAAGAAAAAAAAAAAGACCAAAACATATTCAAATATGTCCCTTTAGATATAGGCCAATATATTTGTGCCTTGTTATTACCATATGAATACAATCTACTGAAGCTTTTGGGAATTTTCTTTAATTCATCATATTCTCTCACTTACAATAAGCTTAGATTTCTAATCAATTTTTCCTAGATATTGTGCATGAGAGTCTTACCTGGGAGCTCAAAGAGTCATCTGCAATGCCCAGATCAAACACTCCAGACAGTAATTCAAATGCAATGTGGGTAGTGGAGACTCTCAGCAGCTGCTGCAAAACTGTGAAAAGGCATAGTAACTTAAGTAACTAATGTTAGGACATAAAGAGATATGTTTAAGTAAGTAAAACTTCTACGACTACTTTCAAGACATCTGCTTACGGTCAGTGAATAGAGGCTAAGAATCTGTTATAATGGTAATCAGTCAAGACAATTATCTGTGAGTTAAATATAGCAACAGCAAAAAAATAGTTTACCAGCCTATAAGACCTATATTATATCCACAGGATACTGGAACCCCCATGGTCTCAAAAATTGGATCCAGATTCTCCCAAAAGTCCTACAGATTTTCTGTGAAACCGTGCACTGCCCACACTGCAGAGCTTAGAAGTGAAGAGAAGACAAAAATGAACACAGTACTCAGCTTAACGCTGCTGCCTGTTCTTGTGGTATCATTTTGGGTACCCTTTTATTATAAGCATAAAAACAAAAATAAAGAAGTACCAGTAAAAGTTTTTTTGTCTTAGAGTTCATGAGCTAAACTAGTTAGAAAACCACATGGCACAATATGTAGACTACAGTCAGTCCCAAAATCCTGAGAAAACATCTCTTCATAGTTAACCAGGTGGATCTGAAATGTGATTTAATATCTTAATCCTTCCAGTACTTATCAGCTGCTGTATACTACAGAGGAAGTTGTGTAGTTCTTTCCAGTCTGACCACAGTGCTCTCTGCTGACACCTCTGTCCATGTTAGGAACTGTCCGGAGCATGAACAACTGCCTATAGCAAACCGCTCCTGCTCTGGACAGTTCCTGGCACAGACAGAGGTGTCAGCAGAGAGCACAGTGGTCAGACGGGAAATAACTACACAACTTTCGCTGTAGTATGCAGAAGTGGATAAGTACTGGAAGGGTTTAACTTTCTCGCACTAGCTGATTTGAAAAAAAATTTTCCACCAGAGTACCCCTTTACGTGGTAGCTGTTTGAAAACCCCTTAACGACCATGGACGTATATTTACGTCCGTGACCGGCCCCCAATCTGTGAAGCGCGCTCAGAAGCTGAGAATGCTTCGTATCTGCGGGGTCCCGGTTGCTATCAGCAACCGGGACCCGCGGCTAATACCGGACAACAACGATCAGGCAATGTCTGGTATTAACTCTTTAGACGCCGCAATCAAAGTTGATTGCGGCGTCTAAAACAGGAGAGAGAAATCCATACCAGCTACTTCAGCTGAGCTGTTCGGGACCACCGCGGTGGAATTGAGGTGTCCCGAACAGCTGACAGGACAGCTGGAGGTGCCTTACCTTCTTCCTGGCTGCCCAATCGACGTTTGATTGCTCCAAGCCTGAAATCCAGGCTTGAGCAATCAAGCGCAGAAAACACTGATCAATGCATTCCTATGGCAATGCATTGAACAGTGCCTGCAATATGTGTATGCAATGTTATAGCCCCTAGAGGGGGCTATAAGACTGAATAAAATAAGTAGAAAAAAAGTTAATAAATGTGATTTTACCCCTTCCCTAATAAAAATCAGAATCACCCCCCTTTTCCCATTAAAAAAAAGTGCATAAATAAAAATAAAAACAAACATATGTTGTATTGCCACGTGTGTAAATGTCCAATCTATAAAAATATTTTGTTAATGAAACCACACGGTCAAAGGCATATGTGCAAAAAAATTCCAATGTCCAAAATAGCGTATTTTTGGTCATTTGTTATATCCCAAAAAAATTTATAAAAAGCGATCAAAAAGTCTGATCAAAACTAAAATGTTTCTAATAAAAACTTTAGATTAGGGCGCACAAAATTAGCCCTCATACAGCCCCGTGCGTGGAAAAAAAAAAGTTATAGGGGTCAGAAAATAACTAGTAATTTTAAACGTATACATTTTCATGCATGTAGTTATGATTTTTTCCAGAAGTAAGACAAAATCAAACCTATATAAGTAGGATATCATTTTAATCGTATGGACCTACAGAATAAATATAAGGTGTCATTTATACAAAAAAATGTACTGCATAGAAACGGAAGCCCCCAAAATTTACAAAATGGCATTTTTTCTTCAATTTTGTCGCACAATGATTTTTTTTTCCGTTTCGCCGTACATTTTTGGGTAAAATTACTGATGTCCTTACAAAGTAGAATTGGTGGCGCAAAAAATAAGCCATAATATGGATTAAAATTGTTTTTAAAATGTAAGGAGGAAAAAATGAAAGTGCAAAAACTGAAAAAAGCTTGGTCCTTAAGGGGTTAACATTAAAGGAATGCTCCTGAGGTTTGTGTTCCCATATTTAGGTTTATTTATGCAGTTTAATCCAAAGTCAAGAGAGAGACTTTTTTTTTTTTTTTTTTTTTTAATACTTGTTCTCCATTTACAGTATGATCTGTGATTGGCTCTTTAAAAAGTTCATAAGACCAGAATATGAGAAAAATACCATATACTTAGATGCAATACTGCCATGTGGAAGAAAGGAATCTATTATGTTAGATGATTAATATTTTACTAGTGCTCTCTAAGGTTATATTAGGATGCAATCCTGCTAAGAATATGGAAGAAATCTGTTATCTTAGAGAATAAATTTTACAGGTACAGTATAGTACGCTTATAAACTGGAAGGTCAAAGACAAACCATATCTCTTCTTCATACTTCATATTTACTATCACTTCTTGGACATGTGGGTACTTTAACTCTATTAATACATTAAAGACAAATGTATTGACATACCAGTAGCATTAACTTTGCAGACTGGAGTGATGACATTCACCATTTGAGGCCTTGGAACAACAATATGCTTTTCTGAATGGGTTGGGGTGACAGGAGCAGAGCTGTCAGCATCAGATAAACCACCAGTGAAGTTGATATTTACTGGAAGCTGGAAGTCATAGGCTGCCACCTGCAGTACAAAAACACATAGTAATAAACTTGCTGATAATAAAGATTCAAAGCTATTAAGAGCACACAAATTCTGGGAAACTCAAAAAGAAAAAATGCAAAGATACCCAAGATGTCACTCAACATATAGTAAATGGATTTATTTTGTTCTAGCAGTCACCACAAAGTGTACACAACATATCTGCCATTAATCACATTTAACCTGTAGGACAATAATTAGGTAAACAATACAGATATCTTGGATTACTGATACTTGAGAGGAAAACAAAAGTGAGCAAAGATGAATTTCTCATTTAACTATGTCTTCATCTTGACCACTAGTCAAAGACAACACTTACTATGCACCCATTTTTTAGGCCGGGTTCACACTACAGAATTTTTTACCAGAATTCTACTCACGAATTTTGGTCAGAAATTCAGCTGAATGAAGATTAATGTGTAGCTGAATGGGTTTTCTGTGAACCCATTTACACTGCAGAATTTTCTGGTCAGAATTTACGACATAAAATTGTGATAAAAAAATTCAGCCAGGACATTGAACGTCAATGTTCTGGTGGAATCCGTTCCACAGACATTTCCGTCTATGAGGGCAGTACTGTCTGCTTGGTCCTAGAGCAGACTGATTCTGTCAGTGCTTGCCACACTCGGAAACTCCTCACAAATTTCTGTCTGGAGCTTCGTAAGTGTGAATCCGGCCTTATTGCTGCCATACATCTAAAATTGCATTTAAATCTAATTTTATGACAAGACAGGAGGGCTTCGCATTATAGTGCATTTCTTTCTTTACTGCGGGAAATATAGCAGCAACATTAAAACGTTTTTTCAATAGTTAACAAGAAAAACTTTGAGGTACACAAATGTACAGGTGTTAATCATAGGTAGTACAACCTAGCATGCTGTATCTAGTAGTACCCAATGAGCATACGGCCCAGGTAATATAAACCCTGCACTAACACAACTAACCCTCTTTCTTTGCTGCTACACTTCAGATAAGTACCCATTCTATTCCATACTTATTGCAGTGTATAGTGAATATATATTTTACTATATTGTATATTTCCTATTTTCCATTATCATTCATTAACCCATACTTTCATTGCATATCTTCTATTCACTCCTTTTATTCCTTTTTTCTCTTTCCCTTCCGTTTGCTGTTAACATTACTGTTCCGTTCCTAATCTTTCCCTCTTATCTATAACTCCTGTTATCACCGGCGACCCCTCTGCTAGGTCACAGTTTTCTCTTCACACACACAGCCTTTCTCCCTCATGCGAGCGTAATCTTGCAGACACAGCGTAGTGTCGCGAGATTTGGTCTGAAGTGGTGATCACTTCAAACCACTCCCGCCTTTCTCCTGTCAGACGCGTCTTCACCTCACAGCAGCTCACAGCTCAGTCACTGTCTCCTCAGTCCAGCCAGTGCTCCTGCAGTGTATTTATATATATATATATACTCCTTTCTATTTTAACTGTCCTTTTCAGGACAGTTTATAGAGAATTATTTGCTATTCTTTTAACAGTCATTCACTATAATATTAATTGTTAATTCATTATTTTATAAACTGGGTCACTTCTCACTGGTTATAGCCTAGTTTACCTACATATAGAGTACTCTATTATACTTCAAATATATATATTGTTTCTTTTGGTCACTGACTGAATTAATTAATTCTTAAATAGGATGGAGGCTTCTAACCCTGAAACAATGTCTAATGACCAAATTCAATTATTAGTGGACCACTCTGTTTCTAGGTCCGTACATTCTGCTGTTAATAATGCTATGGCAGCTATGCAGGAATCTTTAGTCAAATCTGTTGCTATGGCTATCTCTCAAACGTCTGCACATAAAGAACATCAGACGCAGCAGGCTAAAAAATGCTCTGCAAAAAGGAGACATGTATCTCATGACAACCTCCTTGCTAATAAACAAAGGAAAATAGTTACCAGTGCCAGAGGTTTACAAACTAATGCTGATTTGCCTTCCACCAGTAACCATGAACATGATGCGGAAAAATCCCATCCCATACCCTCTACCCGGGAGGAGAACTCTAATAAACGGGTCACTTTTGCCTCAGATACTGTTAACCCCTCGGACTACTACGAGATTAATGAGGGTGATGATACTGTTTTATATGAGGATGAAAATGATATGGCAGACAATTACTCCGAATTGTCGGATGTTGAAGACCCCTCATATGTACCTGAAAATAATGAGGGTGTAGACATTTATTTTGATAGTTCTAATAATTTTTCTGAGTCCACCATCCTAGATGGTCAAGGACTTCCCTTTTTTGACCCCTCCCAAATAGTACATCCCAGATCTGGGGAGTGGACGCCTAATCCCGAAATAGAGGAATTCATATCTTATTGGATAAGAAAAAGTTTGGACAGTAAAGATAGAAATAAACTTAGAGCAGAGTGTCCAAGACCCACATTACCCTTGAATGCTGCCCAAACACCCGAACTAGATCCAATTCTAGTAAGATATATTCAAAAATCGGGTAAAAATCCCAAAAAAGGTATGGACCGAAATTTCAAAATTTGCCAGGACAAATTTTTAGATTTATTAGGCCCCCTGACAAAAATTATGGAAATTACTGAGAATGCTTATAATTCTGGCACTATGGTGGATGCTAACACCCTTAGGGGTTGGATACAGAGGGCTATATGCCTTTTTGGTAACATTAATGAAGCTTTCTGTACTGAAAGGAGACGATCAATATTATTAAAGCTAGATCCTCAATTGACCCACTTAGCTACCACTCAACCTCCTTCCCCCACAGGAGGTTTTCTCTTTGGAGAACAGTTTATTAAAGAAATATCGAAATACGTGGGCCTTTTCTCATCACTAGACAAAGCCCAGTCATCCCTCAAAAAAGTTTTCCCCTCAAAAATTTTTGGAAGGGCCGGGAGAAGTAGGGGCCGTTTTCCCGGCCGATATCCCCAATATAGAGCACAATATAGAGGCCCCTCTTACCAGACAGACAGAGCTTCCTTCCACATCCCTCCCCCTCAACCACAACCACAACCCTTCTTCCCTTACCGGGCACGTCCATGGAGACCGAGAGGACAACGAGGATACACACGTTCCAGACCCCAAGGTAAGACTCCCTCCCAATCTTTCTTCCCATCCTCCAGTGGGCGGAAGACTCCTTCTTTTTTCCCACCTTTGGGCTGGGATCTCTTCCGACCAATGGATCCTCAATACTGTGAAAGGTTACCAAATAGAACTCATAGCCAGTCCTATACAGACAGAGATTCCTCATCCTATTCATTTTACAAAAGAGGATCAGATTCTGATACAATCAGAAATAAAAGACCTTTATTCCAAACAAGCCATTATCCCGGTCCCATTAAATTCCCCAGGTTTTGTCAGCAACCTGTTCTTGGTAAAAAAGAAAGATTCAGGTTATCGTCCAGTTATAAATTTAAAAATATTAAACAATTTCATATGCTATCGTCATTTCAAGATGGAAGGCATCCATCTTCTCAGGGATATCCTTCTTCAGAACGATTGGTTGATAAAAATCGACCTGAAGGACGCATATCTTACAGTCCCAATTCATCCATCTTGTCAACCCTTACTCCAATTTATTTGGAACGACACAAAATGGCAATTCACTTGCCTCCCATTCGGACTCTCTTCGGCCCCTTGGTGTTTCACCAAGCTAATGAAACCAGTAGTGGCTCTTTTACGATCAAGGGGGATTCGTCTTATAATATATTTGGACGACATCCTTATTATGGCCAATTCAGTCCATCAAGCTTATTCCCACATGGAGTGGACGCTATCACTCCTGACCGAATTAGGATTTCTAATCAATATCGACAAGTCAATCCTTATTCCTTCTCAAGAACTGGAATTTTTGGGATTTTTGATCAATACCCGATCAGCTTTATTGAGTCTTCCCATGAAGAAATTGAAGACTATCCGCAAAGAAATACGGTCACTTCTCAACAAGGATCTCATTTCTCTTCGTTCCATAGCACGTATCGTGGGACTTCTTTCCGCATCCATTCAAGCTATATTCCCAGCCCCATTACATTATCGGGCATTGCAGCGTCTGAAAATCCAACATCTAAGAGAAGGTCTTGGGTATTCGGACGAGGTTCCTCTTTCTTCAGAAGCCAGAGAGGAACTCTTATGGTGGCTTCAACACATACAAGAATGGAACGGGAAAGCGATTTTCAATTCCCTTCCAGACTTGATTTTGGAGTCAGACGCGAGTCTCCTTGGTTGGGGAGCTCGTTGTGGTCCTCTCTCCACTGGGGGCAAATGGTCATCCTCAGAGACCCAATATCACATCAACTGTTTAGAACTCTTAGCGGGTTTCTTTGCTCTGAAGAGTTTCGCGAAGGACAAGTTTCAACAATGTGTCTTACTTCGTATGGACAATATTTCGGCGGTTCAATATATCAATCGCCTAGGAGGAACACAATCCTCTATGTTGTCCAATATAGCCAAGGACCTATGGCACTTCTGCTTGGACAGGGACATTACTCTCAAGGCCGAATATCTTCCAGGTCTCTCCAACACCATAGCAGACTGGAATTCACGTTATTTGAAAGACTCCAGCGACTGGATGTTGGATCATTGCGTTTTCCAACAAATACAACAGATTTGGGGTCCTTTGTATCTGGACCTGTTTGCATCCAGACTCAACCGTCAGATCCCACGGTTCTTCAGTTGGCGTCCGGATCCGGAATCAGCAGGGACGGACGCCTTCATTCAAATTTGGCCACAGAAAACACTATATGCCTTCCCCCCATTCAATCTGATTCCCAGATTTCTGGTCCAGGTTGCTATGCAGAAAGCAACTGTAGTTCTGATAACTCCATGGTGGCCTTCTCAACCATGGTTCCCACAGATTTTGGGTATGCTGATCGATTTCCCAAGGGTTCTTCCCATCTTCCAGAATCTCCTGCTAGATCCACTAGGGAACTCTCATCCTCTAGTATTATCCCATCAACTTCCTTTAGTGGCATGGTTAATTTCAGGACATCTCCCACAGAGACAGAATTTTCTCATACAACTAGAGAAATTCTTTCGGATGCCTGGGCCCCAGGTACCAGGGTTGCTTACAGATCAGCCTGGAAACTTTGGGCTGATTGGTGCATACAACGGGAATTGGATCCCTTATCTGCACCTATCCCACACATTCTGAATTATCTTTCGGATGCCTTTAATGCGGATAAAGCATACCGTACTATAAATCTCTATCGTTCAGCTATTTCCTTTTATCATACTCCCGTTAATTCCATTTCCATCGGTAAACATCCTTTGGTTTGCAAATTACTTAAAGGGATTCGTTTTAGACGACCCCCGACTCCTAGATATCAATCCACTTGGGATGTTAATCTTCTTCTTGATCTTTTTACGAGTTGGGAGGATAATGATTCATTGTCCTTAAAACTCTTATCTTTTAAACTTTCCACTTTACTTTGCCTCATCTCAATTAAAAGAATTTCGGATGTCAAGGCTCTAGATATTTCTCATGGACAGTTCTCTCCTCAAGGGGTGTCCTTTTCGGTTCATAGAAGAACCAAAACCAATATTCACCAGGTGTTCTATCCGGCTTTCCCTCACAATGATAAACTCTGTGTTGTCCGCTGTCTACTCGCTTATGAGAACAAGACAAAATCTATCCGCCATCCTTCTCATTCTCAACTTCTTATTTCTTATTGTAAACCACACTTACCGGTTTCTTCTTCTACCTTAGCCAGATGGATTAAATCAGTCATGGCCATGGCTAATATTGATATATCAAAATTTGGAGCACATTCCACCAGAAGCGCTGTTTCTACTAAACTCATTCAATCTGGGGGATCACTATCAGATCTCCTTAAAGCAGCCAACTGGTCATCTGAATCCACTTTTAAATCTTTCTATTTCAGACCTGAACACCATGTTTCTATGTCTCTGTTTTAGAGTTTTAAATGTAGTTGATTATTTATTATTTAGATGTGAGTCATTATAATAGATATATCTTAAGCTTTGAACATGCACTATAATGCGAAGCCCTCCTGTCTTGTCATAAAATTGGAGATTTTCCTATCCTAGGTGACGGAAAATATAGATTTTATGAAAGACAGGAGGCGAGCATTATCCCTCCCGTTTTCCCACCCACTAACCATTTTTATTTTATTTCAGCCTACTAATCGCCAGGACATGTGGACCTATCTGGGTTATTTCTGTTCCTTTTGGATCATCTTCTCGTTCCTTGTTCAAGTTTTTCTTCAGATTCACAGATGAATGAACATTTCCGTTTGACGGAGGCTTCCTTTCAGAAAAATTTCAGTCTTCAAGTTGTTCCAGTTTCATAGACTTTAGCATATATTTTTCTTCATATGAACGTTCTTTTTAAGTGGCTCATCAAAGAAAGAGGGTTAGTTGTGTTAGTGCAGGGTTTATATTACCTGGGCCGTATGCTCATTGGGTACTACTAGATACAGCATGCTAGGTTGTACTACCTATGATTAACACCTGTACATTTGTGTACCTCAAAGTTTTTCTTGTTAACTATTGAAAAAACGTTTTAATGTTGCTGCTATATTTCCCGCAGTAAAGAAAGAAATGCACTATAATGCTCGCCTCCTGTCTTTCATAAAATCTATATTTTCCGTCACCTAGGATAGGAAAATCTCCAATTGTTTTCTAATCCTGGATAATCCCTGTAATTATATACTTCCACGGTAACAGAAAACATAACCTGTGCAGCATTATCCTGAAGTCAATTCACAAGAAACGAAAGTAAGAGAACATATGACCATCTAGGCACAGAATATAGCACCAACTGAATAACAACCTGGGTACAGATACTCATGAATAAAAGGAAATATTTTAAAGTCTACAATGCAAAAAATAGAGGAAGAAAATGAAGTGTTGCACTCACTCATGTGTTGAACGGTAGATCGCAAGATAATTCCATGAAGGATCAATCAAGGCATGTATAGACGATCCATGGAGCGGGGAGCAGAGAGATGCCGCTCTCTTCAGCTAGGGGCGTACCAGTGAGACTAGTTTTGCGTCAAATGACGCTTCTTCCTGTCAGGCATACATCCATCTGTGATAGGTAAGTTACTTATATACAGCAGTATAGCAAAGTAACCTGTGAGTGAAAAGGAAGAACAAAAACAACCCAAAAAACACATGTGTATAGTGCATAGTTAAAAGCAGTTAAAGTACCTCACAGATACCAATGATTTTAAATGAAAGGGGAGAAATCATTTCTTTCATTAAGCCCCAATGAGCCTAAAGCTTTCAGCTTCATTATCCATAGTGTCTCCCTTCGGAGTAATTCGGAATGGAGATCAACCCCATTGGAACATCTGTGACACGCTCTATACCAGCAAATTTTTTATTCTTTGGGGTTATGTTGTTATGTATCTGATATAGATTTTTCTGATTTTGTTACCTATTTGAATGCTGAAAATTATGTAAATATGTTTTTTACTAGTCATTTTGGTGGCACCTCTTTGGATTTCTTAGATGACAGATAAATTTTAAGACAAGAAACCAAAGAAAAATGGACCCTATGCAGGCGCTGCTCACAACCAAAGTATAAAGCACAAGGTGTAGAAGAAAAAG
The DNA here is from genome assembly GCF_029499605.1 of Hyla sarda. Taxonomy (NCBI): domain Eukaryota; kingdom Metazoa; phylum Chordata; class Amphibia; order Anura; family Hylidae; genus Hyla; species Hyla sarda. The sequence continues at coordinate 204,634,522 of NC_079190.1, forward strand.
TGCAAAGACACTTTATTTATTTGCTTCCAATAACGCGTTTCGGAGGGTCTCTCCTCCTTCATCAGATTTAATTTTAAAAGATGGTGAACTAGCTACATCCGTTTTTCGTAAAAATATTGCAAAAAACTTTTATACACTATGAAAGTTCCCACTTACAAAACGTAAAAAATTACATCTCAGTCAAATGCTTAGGTTAAAAAGAATAAATAGTGATCCATCTAATTATGAGAAACAAGTAGCAGAATTATATAACAGACTTAAAGAGGGTATAGTATAAGCGTATCAAAAAGCACAAAATAGAGACAGAAGAGATTTACTTAAAACAAAAAAACAAAATAATAAACAAAAAGAAGACCGTTGCATCTTTTCCTTTGTAACCAGGCCCCTCGCTTCATTAAACATATGATTGAAAAACATAACAATAACCCCAAAGAATAAAAATTTGCTGGTATAGAGCATGTCACAGATGTTCCAATGGGGTTGATCTCCATTCCGAATTACTCCGAAGGGAAACACTATGGATAATGAAGCTAAAAGCTTTAGGCCCATTGGGGCTTAATGAAAATAATGATTTCTCAACTTTCCTTTAAAATCATTGGTATCTGTGAGGTACTTTAACTGCTTTTAACTATGCACTATACACATGTGTTTTTGGGTTGTTTTTGTTCTTCCCTTTTATTCATAGGATACTTCGCTATACTGTTATATATGAGTAACTTACCTATCACAGATGCATGTATACCTGACAAGAAGCGTCATTTGACGCAAAACTAGTCTCAGTGGTACGCCCCTAGTTGAAGAGAGAGGCGTCTCTCTGCTCCCCGCTCCATGGATCGTCTTTACATGCTTTGTTTGATCCTTCATGGAATTATCTTGAGATCTACTGTTCAACACACGAGTTAGTGCAACACTTCATTTTCTTCCTCTATTTTTCATCCTGACGTCATATTGCATTTTAGATGTCCACTACTTGCTTGTTACCTAACATGTAATGTAATAACAATTAGAAAATCAACATACAATATAGGAGCTGTAGAAACAAAAAAAATAGCACATTTTTAGTTAAGATGATTTATTGCTCATTTTAGTGCATTGGAACAATAAAGAAATAAGGAAATAACCTTCATAAATTACCAAGCATTACACCGTTTTATCTCATTGCAACATTAAACATAAATGTAGAATACTTTCTAATATGCTTATTACTTTTTAATATCTTATAGTCTTGTTTTTTTTTTTGTTTGTTTTACAGTGCCTCTATGTATGGTGCATATCCCAAGCATTTAATTGGAAGAAAAGTTTTTTTTTTTACTGTCTAATGACACATAATATACATTTTAAGCAGTACTTGCTACGAAGGGAAGATTCTAAAAGCTGTGTATGCTCCTGTTATGCTGCTGAATCAGAGACTAAGATTGGGTGTTGTATGAAATTCACCTCTTGGATGATGGATCCTTGGGTCATAGACAATTTTTAGTTGGGTAGACTGGCATGCAGAGTCTAAGGTAGCCTGGTTTTCACCTTTACCTTATGTAAGGTAAAAGTTTGGATTTTGCAGATATCCCCAGGTCAAGGTTCCCAGAGTATTTACCAGTTGGCAGTTAGATGCACCAGAGAGAGGACATGAATGTGACACCAGGACTGGAGCATGGTCACAGAGAAAGACTATGGAGAATGCTAAAATTTTCAACCAGCTGAGATAGTACACAGGACCAGATCCAGAAACATCTGCCCTGACACTTGAATGAATAAGAGAACTATTTGGGTTTAGGGTGCTCTTACACAATGAGGTTTTGTTGCAGCTTTGAGATTTTGATGTCTAAACCAGGTGTGAATCATAATGAATTAGATAAAATAAAGAAAATATGATAATCTTACTCATTTTTTCTATTTCAAATTAATTCCACACCAGTAAATTTTAGACAAGAGTAGCAGCGTTTTTTCCTAATATCATCTAAATTATGAAGATCCACACGTGGATTTGGTTTCAAAATGGAATCATAAAACCTACACAAAATGGTCGTAAAACTGCAGAGTAAACCATAAACTAAACCATAACTAAAGTAAACCAGAGTAAACCATAACTAAAAGCCAAGCAAACAGGGATGTTAGAAAATAAAAGTACTGTTAGAAACTGGAAGCATTTAGCATGCTGTACTGCTTATGGTGATCATGGATTCCTTAGCATACATGCTTCAATTAGTGGTGCACATAAAGAACACAAGGCCACATAGCAAAAAATAACTTCCCCCCATTCAGGTGTTGATTCACTCTTAACCATATTCCTGTCTGTCAAAAGGGGTGGGACGGCACCACTGAGTAGCTTTCCAGTTCCACTGAGCAGGTGGAGGGCAATATGTAGCGGTGATGCAGATACATGACCTTAGTAGTGAGTCAGCGGAGGTGCTAGGACGTGATATAGGAGTAGACTCAGAATTGAGTCTTGCAGAAGTGAGTCTGGCTGGAAGAAGCCCACCTTGCGCGAAAACTGCCGGCGTTCACTTTTGAGCGCCCACGCATCTCTGCAGTTCTGGTCCCCGGTTGATCCGGTTAAGGAGATTCGAGTCTAAGGCTGAGCTGTGAGTGCAGGATATTTCTGTCTGCTTTACTGGTTTACTTAACCATATTCCATTTTCATGATTTTTTCACTGTATATTTTCACTCTTTTCTAAGACTGCAACACATGTAGAGACCAACCTGAAAGGTTCCCCCGCATCAAGGGGCACATAAAAGCCCTATGGCCTGCCTTTATGGTACATGCAAACTTGGTTGGTACATTTTTAAAACTGCTCTAAAACCAAATATTCCAGCTATAAAGCCCTTTTCATAAATGCTAGCAAGTTTGGCACACTATACTGCACCTGCACATATTGTGGCTGCCTGTGATTACTAATGTATCTGCTATATGGGACATGCCTCATAAATTCTACTTTAGATAGACATGGAATATAATAGTCTATCATGCTGAAATATGCATTCAGGCTGAGATCATGCTGTCTGATTCATTTTGTTTAGTAGAAAATGAAGATAATTTTTAGTCTGTCTTTGTGATTGATTGCTCCATCTTCAGACTGTGATTCTTGTATATTAAGAGGTGTCTGGAGTCTTTAATCAATATCTTTGCACATGTCTTATATGCAAGGCAATAGCTTTCCTAATGCAACCTTAGGCTGTACCTATACCTGCTCATAGGAACGTTTCAGTCTCTTGTTATTCTAATGTCAGAAGATTATACATCTTTTTTTTTTTTTCTAGAACTGTTACTTAAAGAGGTACTCCGGTGAAAACCTTTTTTCTTTTAAATCAATCTGATGACATCACGACCACAGTTCTCTCTGCTGATGTTATTATAATAATAACTCTTTATTTATTGTTGTCCTTAGTGGGATTTGAACCCAAGTCCCCAGCACTGCAAGGCAGCAGTGCTAACCACTGAGCCACCATGCTGCACTTAGCATACATCTACTATGCATGGTTGCTAAAATGGACAGAGATGTCAGCAGAGAGCACTGTGCTCATGATGTCATCAGTGTTCCAAAAAGAAAGGAATTTCCTCTGTAGCATTCAGCAGCTAATAAGTACTGGAAGGATTAAGATTTTTTAATAGAAGTAATTTACAAATATGTTTAACTTTCTGCCACCAGTTGATTTAAAAGAAAAAAGGTTTTCACCGGAGTACCCCTTTAAAGCTTTGTCAGGAAATAAAAAGGCATTGGTTTCATAGGAAGTTTTAAAAATACAAAATAATTATTACATAGCCAAGCCACTAAAATAAACAGCACTCCTGTGCTCTTATGATCACTTTCAGGGTCCATTCTTTCTATTGGCCTCTTGGCTATTTGCCCCTCTGTTTCTGTCATGGAAGGACGCATAATGATAGCTAGACATTTCTGGCCTTCAATACACAGTGATATAGCCTTTCATCCCCAACTCTCTCAGTAAGCAAATATATATTTTACTAAATCTATGTCATGTCAACCAAGGATGTGTCTGGTGGAGCAGAAAGCCTTAAGAAATTACCAAGACATCCAACTCTCCATTTATTGTATGACAAGTTTAATGCCAGCACAGATCCCATGCTTCAACTGTAGCAATGCATAGAGAAGTGATCTGATTCAGCTTGAGTAAAAAGCTTCTTACTTTATTTAGCCCATTTTGGGCAAAGTTGTCATTGAGTAAGGATAGCCATGTCTGAAACATATTGAATTTAACTAGAGAGTTTTATATGCTGTTTTAAAATGTGCTAAATGTGTTCATAAAGTTTGGTCTGAATACTTACTTTCCCATTGAGCAGATTGCCTTTCATAGCCCATACAATTTTAATGATCACATGTTTTTTTGTTTGTTTTTGCTTTTAATAAATAAATAAGTAAACAAACAAACTACAGTAACTTCTATTTTAATTGTATTTTAACTGGAATTACTGAGACTGCCAGTCTGGAACACAAGTGCAAGAGTAAGGCTGCATTCACATCTCGGTTTTACACTACGGGTGCCGGATCCAGATGGGGGAGGGGCAAACTAGGTGCTCCAGTACCCCAGCCAGACCAGCGCTAAACTCCATTCACTTTAATGAGCCGACTGGAGTCAAACAGTGACTCCGGTCAGGTCATTTTTGACCCATAACCAGTATTGTGACCAGACCTAAAACCGTAGTATACTACGGTTTTAGGTCCGGTCACAAACTGGATACGGGTCAAAAATGAGCCGACCGGAGTCAACGTTTGACTCCGGTTGGCTCATTAAAGTAAATGGAGTTTAGCGCTGGTCTGGCTGGGGTAAGGGAGCGCCCGGTTTGCCCCTCCCCCAGCCGTATCCGGCACCCGTAGTGTAAAACCGAGATGTGAATGCAGCTTAAGATATGATGTTTTAAAGCAACATGAACAGGGTTTGGATGGATTTTTGAAAATATAATTTAGCCCTTTAAGAGGACCTGTGGTATCCCAAATATCTACTAATAGCTTAGGGTATGGGAGCGTTTTCACTTTATAAATATACTCCCCTTCCCCCAAGAAGGTGTATGTTGTACACTTTGCTGGCTGTGTGATCCTCAAGCAGGAGGATATTATGAGATGTATGTTATCTCATAACATCCTGCAAGGGGGATGATAAGGGTAACAGTCTATGCAGAATCTTTTTCTCTTCTGACACCCCATGTGGTTTCTAGCCATAACTTCCCAGAGATAAGAGAAGAGTCAGCCAACCTGTGTGTTCGGTTATAGGCATGCTGCTGGTAGCCAAACATGGTGCATGGGCAATGTACAGCAGATATAGGAAAATGAGCGAGTGCGGCACCAGATCCCAGGTCACAGTCTAAAGTAGGTCATCCTGTCAGTGTGTAAAGTAGGAAGTTGAGCGATGCAGTGTGCAGCCATGTTGTGTACAGTGACAGCAATGACTTGTGACCCTGCAGAGCATGTGCAGCCAACAGCAGGGAACCAGCAGCAAACACAGAATATTTGGGGAGGCCACAGGTCCTCTTTAAGATATGTAAATGTGTGAGGACCTCAGGGCAGTTCAATAGCACAGCTTACAAGCAGATGTCAAGTCCTGGAAAAAAAAGTGTGGGAGCTCACCCAAGATTTCTAATAAAGACCCCCCCCCCCCCTCGTGACGTCACGTTCCGCCGTCACGCCCCCTCCCATAGACTTGCATTAAGGGGACGGGCCGTGACATCACAAAGAACGAAGCCGTGAAGTCATGATACTCCGGCCCCTGTATTGACAGTCATTACGCACAGAGAGAGTGTGCTCTGTGCAGTGATGACAGCGGGATGCCCCAGCCGGGATCACGTGGGTCCCCAGCGGTGGAACTCCAGCGATCAGACATCTTATCCCATATCCTTTGTATAGAGGATAAGATGTCTAGGGGCGGAATACCCCTTTAAGTACCAGGGCACCAAGATGTATATTTACATCCAATGGGAGAGATTTATTAAAACCTGTGCAGAGGATAAGTTGACCAGTTGCCCATAGCAACCAATCAGATCGCTTGTTTCTTTTTTTAAAAGGCCTCTGAAAATGAAAGCAGCAATCTGATTGTTTGCTATGGGCAACTGCTCCACTTTTCCTCTGCACAGGTCTTTATATATCTCTCCCAATGTTCTTAAGGGGTAATCATTCTGATAATACACTGTAACATAAACCTCCTTATGTCCCTATCATCATGATAACACACTGTAACAACACTGATATGTCCCTATCATCATGATAACACACTTTAAGAAACCTCCTCATGTAATCTTCTTACTACTGGGGTGACACACTGTAACAAACCTCCTCCTCATGTAATCTTCTTACTACTTGGGGTGACACACTGTAACAAACCTCTTCCTCATGTAATCTTCTTACTACTGGGGTGACACACTGTAACAAACCTCCTCCTCATGTAATCTCTTTACTACTGTTGTGACACAATGTAACAAAGGTCCTCCTCATGTAATCTCCTTAGTACTGGGGTGACACACTGTAACAAACCTCATCCTCATGTAATCACCTTACTACTGGGGTGACACACTGTTACAAACCTCCTCCTCATATAATGTCCTTACTACTGGGGTGACACACTGTAACAATCCTCCTCTTCATGTAATCTTCTTACTACTGGTGTGACACACTGTAACAAACCTCCTCCTCCTCATGTAATCTCCTTACTACTGGGGTGACACACTGCAACAAACCGCCTCCTCATGTAATCTTCTTACTACTGTGGTGGCACACTGCAACAAACCTTCCATGTAATTACCTTACTGGGGTGACACACTGCAACAAACCTCCTTCCATGTAAATACCTTACTGGGGTGACATGTGACCTCCCCTCCACAGCATCACACAGGTCCTTCAGCCATGATCTCTCCTCTGCTCCACAGCTAAGCTCTGCCCCCAACATGTGATGGTGACATCACAGGTCCTATACCTCCAGAATCTAGCAGTCCGGGCCAGGGGAGGAAACAGAGGGAGGGTAAGAACAGAGAGGTCGGTCCTGCAGGACTAATGTAACAGGGACGGCGTTCCTCCTGTGGAAAAAGCAAAGGAACGCCGTTCCTGCAGGACTCGTGCCCTGCTTACAAGCCTTAAATTGGCCTAGATTCATAATAGCTAGACTAATGTTATGGAACAGTAATCTCAGGGAGAGGAGATGCAAGGAGGAGTCAGCTGAGCAATGTTTTTGTAACAGAGTGTTGGCTGTAAAATACAAATAAACAAAAACGAGTTCTCCGGAGCAACTAAGGCATTAGCTATTAGTTGGAGTTCCATCAGACCTTTGTGCTTTATCTTATGTATATGCATTATATATTTATATTGTGATGCTTACATCTTTGCATAGCATTCTATAAAACACAACTGCTACAATTTTATCATGACTACTGTAATAATAGAATTGAAATATAATGTCCAGACTAGAGCCTTTATAAATTACTCTTGCCATGTAATGTTTGAAGAAAGAGAATATTCAGATACTGCACGATAAGGCGACCATATGCTTCACGTCATGCAACTTTCTTTTTAACTCTATAAAAATAAATGGAGTTGTCACATTACTCTCACACAAGAGTGTCGTTTTGCATCTGGTTCTACGAAGGAGGGAACAAAAGAATAGCTGCAGTGACTGCAGATTAGCTGTATACATTATGTTACCCAATGCAGTTCTACTAGACACAGCATCTTGCCTAGAGGCCCTGCAAGTCACACAGCTCGAGTAATATCTTATAAACAGAGTAACGTTAATCAAGGAATGTGATGTATGTTAATGGCATTATTTGCAATTTTAACATTTATGTAGAATTATATTATTAGAGGATCTCCTGCTGATAAACGTAATACAGCATCTATCCTCTGTTTAAAATAAACACGTTAAAAAAATGGAACAGATGTAGATAATCCAAGAACAAGGTAAAACATCTTTCCAACAATTACCTAATGTTAATGAAGAAGTGTCTGATTTAATTATTCTGGAATAACACCTTATTAGAATTCTTAACATTCAACCTTGTGCTAATTGCCTAACCAGAATGTCTTAATACACAGACAACACCAAAAAACCATTGTACCAGGACATCATCAGGTTAAAATGCTACTTATAAACACTAATAAGACAATAATCTATAATAGTGTGTTCATTATGCCATGAGTTCATATGGCTCCCTTGGTTCATTATAGCTAAATTATAATCAATGCAACATAATGGATTGTATCATGCATCGTGAATAGCATGGCAATGTCTTGCTTAAATATTTAACATTTGTGAGTCAGAGGCTGGAAGTGATAATAATGCCTTTGAACATAAGATACTTTCCTGCTGATCCTTTTTCATTTCTGTGTTCTAGAAAAAGGGTCACAGCACCATGAATGCACTAGGCATGTCTCATGGGAGCGCAGTGATAGCTTTACTAACAGCATGGCAGGACCACAGGAGATATCAGTACAGACACTTCACTGCATATCAGAGTAATGAGAGAACAGTGTGATGTGGGTAGCATGAAGTACTGAGGCATTTCATGTGCTTTGTAGGGGGTCTTTTGTTGTGGCTATGATGAATATAAAAACTCTGCATATCCTTTCTATATTGACACTGAATTTGTCACTATTCGTATGCACACTGAGACATACCTTCATATCTTGGGCAGTGGTGCAAATATTCAACCTAAGCTTTTCAATCCACCTACGAGTTAGTGACTACACATGCCACTTTATATGATAATGACACAGTACAGAATGTATATGTATTGTGCAAAGACTTTGATAAAGGGAACCTGTCACCGGTTTTATGCTGCTGGAAGCCCAGGCAGTATGAAACAGAGACAGGAAGCGGAATGTGGTTACGGCAGCATGAAACTGCTGACAGGTTTCCTTTCATGTAGTAAGATCAATCTATTATAAATATAATCTTATAGAGTTAGAGAAAGCAATTGCACTACACCATTATTACTCATTAATCCAACTTTCTTATATCAACACATAGAATACAAAGTTCAAAAATTTTAGGACATCCTCTCTGCAGATTCCATAAGTAGGGCACTGCATAAAAAGACTATATTGTAAACCTTTCATAAAATGTAGCAACATGTGTATGCATGTTAATAAATCAAACTATATTTAGCCCTCTACAATAGTGCAGTATGCACTCCAGATAGGTGGCTATATAGATAAAGTGTCTTGTCAAGAGCTGACTATTTGTATATATGAAAACAAGTCTCCTTCAAAAACTTATTTTTATCCTATAAATTCCTATTCTATACCAAGCACACAAAAATTCTTCCTATAAGTAGAAAAGATCACAGGGTCACATGCGGTACTTTAGACTTTCTATTTCACATCATCAGTTCACCGTGTAAGTAGCTGCTCATGAGAGATCCTGCTGGTGGAACTGCTTAAATTGACTATTAAGAGTGATGTGTGGTGCCCGACTACCATATGCTGCCCAATGGGGTCAAAGGATGATTGTCCAATGCATAAATATAGCCTCTGTTGTGGCTAATAGAAGGGGCCCAAAAATGGGACATCATGACACCTCAGATTAAATATAATTAAGAAACAATTTCTTCATGTAATTTAACTGTTTTCACAATTTCAATAAGGGAAAATACATGTACAGTGAAAATTTGATACACTGTCATTAGATATTGCTTGGAAATTTGCCTGCTAAATGTACACCCTTATTAAGATTCTCTTGAAACTTGGAAGACAATGGACTGTCATTACTTGCCAACATAGGTATCTTCAGACTGGGTCAAGTACATAAACTGATTGGGTTCATAACCACCTATATCCCACATATGTATATTTAAATGGCCACTGTAAAATACAAAAATGTTGTATATCTTGGCAAAACATCATCCTTTCTAATATACTTCATAAGAAATGTTTTATTTCCTTTTATAGAAATCATGGCTTAAAAATCGTGGCTTTGTCCAAGCTGAAGCACAGGCATAGACAAAGTCCAGTAAGTGAGAGGGGCTAGAACTCCTCTGTCTGATAGGACAGGAGAGACCACAGAGGAGTACTATTAGACAGGAGAGCACAGAGGAGACCTATCAGACAGGAGAGAGCACAGGGAAGTACTATCATTCAGGAGAGAGCACAGAGGAGTCCTATCAGATGGGAGAGAGCACAGAGGAGTACTATCAGACAGGCGAGAACACAGAGGAGTGCTATCAGACAGGAGAGAGCACAGATGAGTACTATCAGACAGGAGAGAGCACAGAGGAGTGCTATCAGACAAGAAAGAGCAAAGATGAGTGCTATCAGACAGTAGAGAGCACAGAGGAGTGCTATCAGACAGGAGAGAGCACAGTGGAGTACTATTAGACAGGAGAGAGCACAGAGGAGTGCTATCAGACAGGAGACAGCAGAGAGGAGTGCTATCAGACCAGAGAGAGCACAGAGGAGTGCTATCAGACAGGAGAGAGCACAGAGGAGTGCTATAAGACAGGAGAGAGCACAGAGGAGTGCTATCAAGACAGGAGAGAGTACAGGGAAGTACTATCATTCAGGAGAGAGCACAGAGGAGTCCTATCAGATGGGAGAGAGCACAGAGGAGTACTATCAGACAGGCGAGAACACAGAGGAGTGCTATCAGACAGGAGATAGCACAGAATACTATCAGACAAGAGAGAGCACAGAGGAGTCCTATCAGACAGGAGAGAGCACAGAGGAGTGCTATCAGACAGGAGAGAGTACAGAGGAGTGCTATCAGACAGTAGAGAGCACAGAGGAGTGCTATCAGACAGGGGAGAGCACAGAGGAGTGTTATCAGACAGGAGAGAGAACAGTGGAGTACTATTAGACAGGAGAGAGCACAGAGGAGTGCTATCAGACAGGAGACAGCAGAGAGTAGTGCTATCAGACCAGAGAGAGCACAGAGGAGTGCTATCAGACAGGAGAGAGCACAGAGGAGTGCTATCAGACAGGAGAGAGCACAGAGGAGTACTATCAGACAAGAGAGAGAACAGATGAGTACTATCAGACAAGATAGAGCACAGAGGAGTCCTATCCGATTGGACAGAGTACAGATGAGTCCTATCAGACAGGAGAGGGCACAGAGGAGTGCTATCAGACAGGAGAGAGCACAGAGGAGTACTATCACACAAGAGAGAGCACAGAGGAGTACTATCAGACAGGAGAGAGCACAGAGGAGTACTATCAGACAGGAGAGAGCACAGAGGAGTACTATCAGACATGAGAGAGAACAGAGGAGTACTATCAGACAGCAGAGAGCACAGAGGAGTACTATAAGAAAGGAGAGAACACAGAGAAGTTCTATCAGACAGGAGAGAGCACAGAGGAGTACTATCAGACAGGCGAGAACACAGAGGAGTGCTATCAAACAGGAGATAGTACATAATACTATCAGACAGGAGAAAGCACAGAGGAGTACTATCTGACAAGAGAGAGCACAGATGAGTACTATTAGACGAGAGAGAGCACAGAGTAGTCCTATCAGATAGGACAGAGTACAGAGGAGTCCTATCAGACAGGAGAGGGCACAGAGGAGTGCTATCAGACAGGAGAGAGCACAGAGGAGTATTATCACACAAGAGAGAGCACAGAGGAGTACTATCAGACAGGAGAGAGCACAGGGAAGTACTATCAGACAGGAGTGAGCACAGAGGAGTACTATCAGACATGAGAGAGAAAAGGGAAGTACTGTCAGACAGGAGAGAGCACAGAGGAGTCCTATCAGACAGGAGAGAGCACAGAGGAGTACTATCAGACAGGAGAGAACACAGAGGAGTTCTATCAGACAGGAGAGAGCACAGAGGAGTACTATCAGACAGGCGAGAACACAGAGGAGTGCTATCAAACAGGAGATAGTACTGAATACTATCAGACAGGAGAGAGCACAGAGGAGTCCTATCAGACAGGAGAGAGCACAGAGGAGTACTATCAGACAGGCGAGAACACAGAGGAGTGCTATCAAACAGGAGATAGTTCTGAATACTATCAGACAGGAGATAGCACAGATGAGTCCTATCATTCAGGAGAGAGCACAGAGGAGTACTATCAGACAGGAAATAAAACAATAAAAGCCAAATTGTTTGTAAGGAATACTTTTGGCATATTGGTCGTTCTTGGGATTTTGGCGACCGCTCATGCGTTCCAATTTTTTCCTGTTTTCTACTTGACTACATCGCTACCTGGAGGTCACGGTGAAGGACGCAGAGGCTGCCTCCCACGTATCAGGACTACAAGCACCAGCGAGTCTACAGGCAAAAACAGGCATTGTGCCCTCAGCACAACCATCCACAGTAAGGTGCAAAATATTTGCGCATACCTTGATCTATCGTAATAATCCTCCACTAGGAGCGCACCTCGTTTTTTCCTTTTCCAATTCTTATCAGACAGGAGAGAGCACAGAGGAATACTATCAGAAAGGAGAGAGCACAGAGGAGTACTATCAGACAGGATAGAGCACAGAGGAGTCCTATCAGACAGAAGAGAGCACAGAGGAGTACTATCAGACAGGAGAGAGCACAGAGGAGTGCTATCAGACAGGAGAGAGCACAGAGGAGTGCTATCAGACAGGAGAGAGCACAGAGGAGTGCTATCAGACAGGAGAGAGCACAGAGGAGTACTATCAGACTGGAGAGAGCACAAAGGAGTACTATCAGACAGGAGAGAGCACAGAGAAGTACTATCAGACAGGAGAGAGCACAGAGGGGGACTATCAGACAGGAGAGAGCACAGAGGAGTGCTAACCCACCCTCACTTACTGGACTTTGTCTATGCCTGTGCTGCAGCTTGGACAAATCCATGATTTTATAAGCCATGATTTCTATAAAATAAGAAATAACATTTGCTTATGAAATCTATTAGAAAGGTTATTGTTTTGCAAAGATGTACAACATAGAAAATGTTTTTGTATCTGACAGTGCCCATTTAAAGCAAGCTGATGTATGGGTAAATACAGGAGAGTAAAGCTAATTGCTTGACCAGAAAGAAATGAGATTAGATGTCAGGTTCCTGGACCCATGTAAGTATAACAAAATGTATGATTATCTTTATTAAAAAACCTTACCTCCTTAGGACTAAAATGGAGTGCACATTCAAGAGCTTCCTTCTCTTCTAAATCTAAAGTATATAAATGAGGATAAAGTGGGTCCACCTCAACCGCTAGAAAAGAGAAAGGCAGAGTTAGAGATTTAGCCAAAACATACAACAGATTCTGTGCCTACTACTGCCTGAATGTGGTGATGGCAGTTCACCATATACTGTGCGTGTAAGTGATATTATCATAAAGTTATCAGACAGCACTTCTATTTCTATTTTCATGAGGACTCTTCTATCCCAGTGTAATACTGTGACTTGTGTCTGCTATGGAGTGCCACCACACTAAGATGTACTATTTAGTCTGTTTCTAGATATTCTTATCTGACTTAGAGTGTCTTATTATAGATGCTAATCTTGGCCTAGAATCTGTTATCGAATATCTTAAATATCTTATGTAAAGTATACACAGACTTTAGAAGAATCCAGCCAAATGGGAGAAATGCAGTTTGATCCACCAGTAAGTAGTAGTCAAATTTGACATCATAAAATGTAAAACATTTTTAAATGAATCCCATTAGTAATGGTATTGACAATACTGACTAATAGTATTTATCATGTCACTTCTTAGATTGAGTACCTGCATTGTCTTTGAATGACAAAGAAAAATCTTCATATTTTGAAAGGTCAATTTCTACTCTTGCACGAGCCACTCCTTTATTTTGTAGTAAAAATGGTATAGCTTGGATAGAGTTTACATACACACCAGGGAAAAGAAATGAGTTCTGAAAGACAATAATATTTTACAAATCAATAAAGTCTTAATAGCATATTCACATAGGCCAGTTTTGTTATTTTAACTAAATCACAGCAAAATGTGTTTACAAGCATTATAATGGATATGCACATTATACTGACTATTTTCATATGTTTTAAAGGGGTTTTCTTCCGAAGGATAAGGGATAACTTTCTGAGGAGTGGGGTCTGACCACTGGGGCCCCCACTGATTAAGAGAACTGATTATACATGTTCGGCCACTGGCCCATTCACTTTCTTTGGAACTTCCAAACAGAGTTCAGTGCTTAGCAATGTTCACAATCCGTATAGAAAATGAATGGAGGGGTGGTCAATCATGCACACTGCTGCTCACATGTAGCTGCTCTCATTGAATAGTGGTGCAAGTCTTTGTAGTTTTATAAATAAATGTTAGTTTAAAAAAAAATGGTTGTTATTGCTACACAAGTTATTGTTTCCATTGACCTATAAATAAGAAAACCTCTGAACATGACATTTTGGGGTTCCATAAAAATGGATTAGAGAAATTCTGGATTAAATCCTTCATACATTCAGTCTTTTTAATGTAATGTACTATATTTCATTTGATGAGAGACTGTCTGGACTGGTGGGGTATAAAATTTGCTAAATGTAACATGATTGAGATGTTAATAATGCTGTTTTACAAAGCTGTACTTTTCAGAGCACAACATATTTTTCTGGTGAATACTCAGGGTTATCCAGGAGAAACAGACACAATTTCAGCTTAATTCCTTTTAGCACCAATGCATAAATGTATTTGTTTGTCTAGAACAGTCACCGTGAAATTCATTTTATCTTGTGACTTCTTTATTTTAAACACTTATTTTGGTACAACAGACACATTGTTAGTAGAATGGACTATATGAAATGTCTGACAGAGTTTTTCTTAATATCCAATTCGTGTCACAATAAATTAAGGTAGATCTCCTACTTACAACAGATATGTCCACTTCTGGTGGCACAACCGATCCTCCTATTCTCAATTCTAGAGTCTTTGCATTACGCACTGATATCTAACATGGAAGAACAATATATGAACAATACAATATGTAATATGCAATCATATGCAAGTTACAATATAACAAAACTACAGTACAATAAACCAAATGTAATAATTTTTAACACATGCTGAAATGTTATAATAATAACTCTTTATTTATATAGTGCACACAGATTCCACAGCATTGTACACTGAAATTGGCCCGTGTCCCCACCGGGGCTCACAATATAAACCTATCAGTATGTTTTGAAGTGTGGGAGGAAACTGGTGTACCCAGAAGAAACTCACCCAAACACAGAGAGGATATAAAAAACGCTTAGCAGATGGTGGGTTATGAAGCCAGGACCCCAGAGCTGCAAGGCAACAGCGCAACTCACTAAGCCACCGTGCTGCTTTTGTCGTTCTGCTAACTGATTTAGTATGATATATACTATAGCAATCCTCCTTCTGAAGCAATATCTGGCTTACATTCTCAGTCAGCTTCCAAGAAAAAGTGGTGTGAGAGCTGCTTTACATATACTTTCTTCCCATATTACATCCAAAAATGGTAGGTGAACAGATCCATCCAGCTCCCTTTTATTTTTATGCCCTAGAATCAATGCCTATATTTTATAGGCATATGCTTCATTGTTTTGTTTATTACCAAATAGAACTGTGAACCATGCAGCATTATTTATTATGGTACAAAAGAAACACATCCAATTGATTTCTATTATTGTATACCAATGGAATGTGGGAGGAAAAACAGTTGCTTCTAATGTATCAGTTGACTAAATCATTTGGATCCATTGGTAACAAAAGAAACATTTTCACACTTCACACATAAGCCTAAAGCCCATAGTCATACAGGCTGTCACGCCCCCTCCCATAGACTTGAATTAAGGGGGTGGGGCATGACGTCATAAGGGTGTGGGGCTATGACATAACAAGCGCCCGATGCTGGCTCCAGGGTTCGGAACAGTTTGTTCCAAACGCAGAGCAGCGGATTACGACTTTAAATGAATAGTTGCTAATTTTTCTAGCCTGTATACTTTTTTGGAATGAGATGACACATGGCACAAATTTGCCACAATCTTAGAAGCTGCATTTTAACCTATGCAATTTTTACTGAAGTCTGTTGTAAACTGAAGAATAAATAAGAGCCATTATGTTATACCATCACTGTTATATTAATTTCTGAATGGTTGTTATATTTACCTCAATTCGAGTGTCAAATTTCATCACTGCTTGTGGTGTGAAGATGACTGTGAGAGCAGCATGGCCTCCAACAGGGACTACCCCTTGTGATGGAGTAAGTGTCATGCCAGGCAATGGGTTAATATCAACAACCTGTAGTGAAAGAGAAGCAAAGTATTACGAGATATAATAATTATATGAAAAATGCTGCAATTATGTGTACTGGTTACAGAAAATATGTATCATTTATTTAGTAAGAGAAGTTAGAGGTAGAGAAGGTACAATATAACAAATGAGGGGATAGAACTAAATATATTTCAACTGAGCATACACACGTGTAGCAAACATGTAATAACATATGCATAATGTGACATCATATAGTCAGAGCACATAATACGAATCCGGTCAGAAAGACCAGAGAGCAGAGGCGGCAGATCAGTCATGACATCATAGCAATTATGCACAATCTACGCCTGCAGTGTGAACGAGGCCTTATTGATTCTCAATGCAAACATGAAACAATAGGAAAAGCAAAGAGAGAAGGAAAGAGTATCCAGTGTCACTCAGAAGGAGAAGGAAGCAGAGAAAAAAAACTGCCAGTGTGGACAGGAGCAGGGGATCAGCAATATAATATAATTACAGACCAAGAGCCCAATGAGAGTGGCGGGGTGCCAAAACTGAGATCTCTCAGTGAAAAGAGAAAATCAATCAAAGGAAGCCAACTAGGCACTCCCCATTCTCTGTGTATAAAGAATCTCTTGAAACCAGTCAGAAATCTCAGGAGGAGAGGTTGAGTTTTATCTCCAAAGGTATAAGCCGTTGAGCCACGGCTAAAAAGAAACCTAATAGACAAATGTTTTTATCTTGAAGTGTACCAGGGAGCATGGAAAGGAGCAGTACAGAGGACAATAGAGAAACAACTTAATAACAACTTTATATATTTTTTAATTTAACTATTACGCTACAGTTTTTATTCAGTCAGTGGTAATTGTTGAGGTAAGGCTGGTAATGGGCATGACTGCCGTTGGATTCCAGGCCATTACTGGTTTGACTTGGTCAGTGACCAGAGTTTTGCAGAATTAAAGGGGTATTCCAGGATTTTTATTTTATTTTACTATGCTACAGGGGCTGTTAAGTTAGTATAGTTCATAACATAGTGTCTGTATGTGTTTGACGGTTTTCTCACAATTATTATGTGATTTTCACCCCAATACTTATTTTAACAGCATACAAAATGACTGTTGTCTCAGATTTTTCCCAGCTTGCAATGCGGCCGAGACCTGACTCACTAGTCAGCTGATGACAGGGAGCCTGTCTGCTTCAATGGGTGGAGGGATCGCTTGGTGGGAGAGAGATCAATCTGCAACTAATGCAACAGCGGTAGGCACCCTGATTGAAAACCACAGGTCTTTTGAATGGATGCAGCTCATTTATGTTCTAATGGGTGGGGTGGCTGATGTGTGGGAGGGAGGAAAATGTAATTATGGCATTTGTAGGCTAAAAAGGAAACTCAAACAGTAAATACCAGTTCACAGAAAGCTAGCCACAGTATTATGGTAATCTCCCAACATAGCCTTTTAGCTCCAAGACAAGCACAGATCCTTCCTAAGCATGTCCATTACTGTCTGCCAGGTACATACTAAAATCACCTTATGGTGGATAACCCATTTAATGTAGATCTCTGAAGATTCCAGCTATCAATGGAACAATAAGAGGTTTGAGTAGTGTTCCACAGTTTTGGACTCTTGATCTCCATTTACCCAACATGATCTTCAAATAGTACTAAAGTATTGAAACCAGACTCGTACTACTTGGTAGGTATATTGGACAGCACTATTACATTTACATTATGATCTTAACAGCATATCTCAGATATAAGATGTATTATCCTTTTCCATCCTTTTCCTTGTAGGTTCCAGTGGTCCACTTAGCTTTTTCTCCCATCATTGTTATACAAGTACAATTGTGATTGTTGACTACATTACACATTTAAGTATAAATACTTAATAATATTTTAATAAGAAATATAGTTGAAACAATGGTATTATGACACTAGAGGACCTATGGTTTTTCTTATTTGATCAGCATATGGCACTGGTAAATGGGCACTATATAATGATATTGATTGAATACTATAAGTCACTATTAGTTAAGGACTGTATCAGGCTGCTTTTTAAGCACTGAATGTTGCATATGAAGAGGACCTGTGGCCTCTTTAAAAAATGGGCCATCACTATCCATTTTTAATTCCTGTTTATTTTTCTCTAGCAGTCGGTGCCGTTAATTTTGATACCCAATATGCTAATGAGGACTGTAAATCGTAGGGTCCATCATTGTACACTTCTCATCAGGAAAAGCCTCATCTTGATGTCCCATTGGGAACAGTGGTGACCTTCCTCTTGACAATCAACAGATTGAAAGTATGTCCATAGACATGGGGCAATAACCACTGCTCTCAAGAGCTGCGGAGATAAAACTGAAACTAGAGTCACCAATTGCTAGTAAGCCGGAACCTAGAAAAAAAAAATTATCAATCCTTGGAACATTGGCTCCACATGATGATGCCACACATTTTTCGAATAGGTCCTTTAATTTTATATACATGCCAAGAGAGTATTTATAGTGAAGGACTGAAATACATACTGAGAGCAGTCATATACCACACTTGAACTCTGGATGCATATATGAATAGTTTAACAGTTACCTGAAAGTATGCATGGTTTACCCCAGTGTTCTGAATAATGGCTGTCTTAACAGTTGACAGGCCGAGTGGAGCATGATGGAAAAGAATCCTTTGGTCAGTAAACTGGACATTTGTAGGTCCAAGCTGAAAATTAAGGATAATAAGAATTATATGAATTCCATTTCCTGGCAATTGTATTTACTTTAAAGGGGTTATCCAGGAAATAAACTTTTTTACGTATCAACTGGCTCCAGAAAGTTAAACAGATTTGTAAATTACCTCTAAAAAAAAAAATCTTAATATTTTCAGTACTTATGAGCTGCTGACGTTGAGTTGTTCTTTTCTGTCTAAGTGCTCTCTGATGACACATGTCTCTGGAACTGTCCAGAGTAGAAGCAAATCCTCATAGCAAATCTCTCCTACTCTGTGCAGTTCCCAAGACAAGCAGAGATGTCAGCAGAGAGCACTGTTGCCAGACAGAAAAGAACAACTCATCTTCAGCAGCTGATAATTATTAGAAGGATTAAGATTCTTTAATAGAAGTAATTTACAAATCTGTTTAACTTTCTGGAACCAGTTAATATATATATATATATATATATATATATATATATATATATATATATATCTATAAAAAAAGATTTTTCCTGGAATAACCCTTTAATATGAGATAAAGTATATGGTCATAGTCTTGTTTACCTCTGCAATGCATTTTAGCTTATGTGTATTTTGCTGCTGTACACACAGATTGAATTCCCCTATGTCTGGTGAGCTGAATCCTGGGTGCCATACAACTTCACACTCAAGGTCTTCATAAGCATCAACAATACCTAACAGGAAGCAATCACAAAGTGGTAAATATTGCTGAGTAACTTTTAAACAGCAAAATTAAACATTGTAAGAAAAAATATTACTTTCGTTTAGCAGCAAATGAGAACATTGTAATTCTAATTTCCATAATTCAACTTTAGCCAACACAAATCTGAACAAGATAGCCCCCAATCATAGATTCATTCAGGTTAAATAGCTTTATACTGCACAAAACACATGGACCAAATGTTATTACAGTCACAGAGCACATACTCCAATATCCGTGTAACTGTAAATATATTGAAAAGTATAACTGAACTCCAAAGAACCAAATTGCCGGCACTAACGCAATAACACCTCCAATAGATAGGTGAATGTACTCTGGTGACAATGGCGGGCGGCGCTACATGCAAAGAGAAAAAAACCTATGTATATATGTAACACCAAAGAAAAAAGAAAGAGCGGAGCACTCACCATGATGATGGCTGGCCGGTAGCTGGGAACTTTCAGTCCATAGACCTCCTCGGGCGGTGGCAGGTGGTACCAGGGGGAGTTCAGACGTCAGGCCACAGACCGTATCTGTGAGATCAGCGGCCTGAAGAAGCACCTAGGGGTGTGATACGGTCCGTGGCCCGATGTCTGAACTCCCCCCCGGTACCACCTGCCGCCTCCGTGCTTGAACCGAGGTGGTCTATGGACTGAAAGTTCCCAGCTACCGGCCTGCCATCATCACTGTGAGCGCTCCGCTCTCTCTTTTTTCTTTGGTGTTACATATATTTAAAAGTATATTGTGTAAAATAAAAAACTTATATTGTAGTGGGCTTTTTATCAATAGCAACACAGTTCAGCTTTCATCTTAAATATGACGATGTAAAAAATGACACTCTGACAAGTTTATATGGGTAACAAGGGCTAATTTTATAAGGTCCAGAGGGAGTTTCCTACCTTGGAACTTAAGAGGGAACTCCAGTACATGAGTACTTATACCCTTTCCACAGAATCCTGTGGATAGGGCATACATGTCTGATTGCGTTTTTTGTATTTACACCATTCATTGAACAGAATCATAAACATTATGGTTTAATGATGTGTGTGGCAATACCAAATATGTGTTTTTTTTTTAGTTTTTTTTTATAGGAACAAGGGGTGATTTATTTTTATTGACAATCTACTAATAGAGCCTGGCTTAACAGGCTTTGGCAGCAGACAGGACCCGGGACCCACATGGAGCAGGTGAGCGGACCCTGCATACATGTTGCAGGGGTGTCAATTGGTTAGGGGGACAGTCATTGTGGTGGCAATTAACAGTCATTGGCAGCGTAAGGACTAAACAGTAACACTGTGGTATTATCAAGCAACGTATAAGAGGAGAACATCTACAAGATGAGTTAGAAGAGGTCAAAGTAGTTTTTTTTGCTAATTCTATAGGTAAATGAGGATAGGGGGATACGTTTTTCGATACTGGACCACCTCTTTAACAAACTCTGTAACAGAACTCCAGAACGGAGCTCTGATGCTGATGTGCACCTAGTCCTACCGGTACAGACCAGGCAAACCGCAAATAACTAGATGTATGAATTGCTCATATTGCTCTTCTATTAATAATGCATATTATGCACATCACTAGCATAATAGTGTGTTTTGTAATATTTGAGTATTTACCCCTTTAAAGAGGACCCGTGGATAACCCAGAAAATGCTAATCTGTTTAATTATAGTAAAATCTCATTTTCTTGGGTTTGGCCACAGGTCCTCTTTAAATAATCACCATAAATTAATATGTCCTAGAACTGTCAAATAGACTTGCCTGGCATTTTTTTTTTTTTTTTTTTTTTTGCTTTATCTGTTAGCAGAAAAAAATAGATAACAATCTACACTACTCAAAAAAATAAAGGGAACACTTAAACTACACAATGTAACTCCAAGTCATTCAGACTTCTGTGAAATCACACTGTCCACTCAGGAAGCAACACTAATTGACAATCAATTTCACATGCTGTTGTGCAAATGGAACAGACAACAGGTGGAAATTATAGGCAATTAGCAAGACACCCCCAAAAAGGAGTGGTTCTGCAGGTGGTGACCACAGACCACTTTTCAGTTCCTATGCTTCCTGGCTGATGTTTTGGTCACTTTTGAATGCTGGCAGTGCCTTCACTCTAGTAGTAGCATGAGACAGAGTCTACAAAACACACAAGTGGCTCAGGTAGTGCAGCTCATCCAGGATGGAACATCAATGCGAGCTGTGGCAAGAAGGTTTGCTGTTTCTGTCAGCGTAGTGTCCAGAGCATGAAGGCGCTACCAGGTGACAGGCCAGTAAATCAGGAGACGTGGAGGAGGCAGTAGGAGGGCAACAACCCATCAGCAGGACCGCTATCTCCGCCTTTGTGCAAGGAGGAGCACTGCCAGAGCCCTGCAAAATGACCTCCAGCAGGCCACAAATGTGCACTCAAACGGTCAGAAACAGACTTCATGAGGGTGGTATGAGGGACCGACGTCCCCAGGTGGGGGTTTTGCTTACAGTCCAACACTGCACAGCCACTGCCACTGGTGCCCTGTGCTCTTCGCATATGAAAACAGGTTCACACTGAGCACATGTGACAGAGTCTGGAGACGCCGTTGAGAATTTTCTGCTGCCTGCAACATCCTTCAGCATGACCGGATTGGCAGAGGTAGCCTGACTGCCATTAGGTGATGAGAGATGAGAACCTCAGACCCCTTGTGAGACCATATGCTGGTGTGGTTGGCCCTGGGTTCCTCCTAATGCAAGACAATGCTAGACGTCATGTGGCTGGAGTGTGTCAGCAGTTCCTGCAAGAGGAAGACATTGATGCTATGGACTGTCCCACCCCGTCCCCAGACCTGAATTCTGGGTTCTACAAAAATAAAATAGGTGACCAGATGGAAAAAAAAAAAAATCCCTAACATTCTTTATAAATGTAGTTAAACAATAATGTAGATTCTGATAACACTCTTTAAAGTTGGATTCACACATTGTAAACTCGAACGTTAGAATTATGGCCATTTCTATCGATTGTAGGTGTTGTTTTATGCGTGCGTTCATGGATCACTGCTGACTAGTTTGCAATTTACATTACATTACATGCTAACTTTAAACGATGCATTCTCTATCTACAGTGGGATCAAAAGTTTGGGCACCCCAGGTAAAAGTTTGTATTAATGTGCATAAAGAAGCCAAGGAAAGATGGTAAATCTCCAAAAGGCATCAAATTACAGATTAGACATTCTTATAATATGTCAACAGAAGTTAGATTTTATTTCCATCATTTACACTTTCAAAATAACAGAAAAAAAAAAATGTGGTGTCTGCAAAAGTTTGGGCACCCTGCAGAGTTAATATATTGTACTGCCCCCTTTGGCAAGTATCACAGCTTGTAAATGCTTTTTGTAGCCAGCCAAGAGTCTTTCAATTCTTGTTTGAGGTATCTTTGCCCATTCTTCCTTACAAAAGTCTTCCAATTCTTTGAGATTTCTGGGCTGTCAGTAATGCACTGCTCTTTTAAGGTCTATCCATAGATTTTCAATGATGTTGAGGTCAGGAGATTGTGAAGGCCATGGCAAAACCTTCAGTTTATGCCCCTTGATGTAATCCCCCATTATCCATTTGTAGAAGCCATCCTCTCTTTAACTTCAGCTTTTTCACAGATGGCATCAAGTTAGCATCCAAAATTTGCTGAAATTTTATTGAATCCATTTTCCTTCTACTCGTTAGATGTTCCCTGTGCCACTGGCTGCAATACAACCACAAAGCATGATTGATCCACCCCCTAGCTTAACAGTTGGACAGATGTTCTTTTCATTAAATTCTATTCCCCTTCTTCTCCAAACGTACCTTTGCTCATTCCGGCCAAAAAGTTAAATTTTAACCTCATCGGTCCACAGAACTTGTTTCCAAAATGCATCAGGCTTGTGTATATGTTCATTTGCAAAGTTCAAATGCAGATTTTTGCTTTGAGGATGTAGAAGAGGTTTTCTTATGATGGCACTTCCATGAAGACCATATTTGTACAATTATCTCTTTATAGTGGAATAGTGTACCATAACTCCAGTGTCTGTTAGATCTTTCTGGAGGGATTGTGCAGTCAAAGTTGGGTTTTAAATTGTTTTTCTCACAATCCTGCGAGCTGTTCTGTCTGATATTTTTCTTGGTCTTCCAGATCTTGCTTTAACTTCCACTGTTCCTGATGACTGCCATTTCTTAATTACATTCCGAACAGAGGATATTGACATCTGAAAACGTTTTCCTATCTTCTTATAGCCTTCTCCAGCTTTGTGAGCGTCAACTATTTTCAGTTTCAGATTTCTAGACAACTGCTTAGAAGAACCCATGGTGCTGATTGTTGAGGCAAGGTCAGATAAGTCTGGGCATTTAAAACCTTTGAGATTGACATCACCTGGTCTTCCCAGATGATGATTGAGAACAATCCATGACACTGGCAGGTCTCAGCTTTGCAAAGGGGGCAGTGCATGCTATAAATTCTGCAGGGTGCCCAAACTGTTGCAGACGCCATTTTTTTTGTTTTCTGTTATTTTGAAGTGTAAATGATGGAAATAAAATCTAACTTTTGTTGACATATTATAAGAATGTCTAATCTGTCATTTGATGCCTTTTGGAGATCTTTCCATCTTTCCTTGGCTTCTTTATGCACATTAATAAAATTTTTTACCTGGGGTGCCCCAACTTTTGATCCCCACTGTATATGTGGAAATGTCCTTTTCATACTAAGTTGTTGTTTTTCCCCTTTGTTTGTTTTCCCTTATTTGGGTTGAGGGACATTTAAAATGAACATAGTTAAGATCAAGAATGTGATAGTATGGCATTTCTGTTGGATTTATTTTGTGTATATATAAATATATATATATATATATATATATATATATATCTGTATGTGTAATATGCACTAGGCTAAAGAAAATGGCACTAAAGAGTACTGAAACAAAAAAAGTGAAAAATTATTAAGCATAGGTATTAATGAAAATATGAATGATAGAAATCATTATTAGGTGATCCATGATAAATATGTGTGTGTGTGTATATATATATATATATATATATATATATATATATATATTTAGTCTTAAATGAAAAGGGTCTTCCTTCTGAACAGTATTAGACACTAATAAGAAGGCAATCATTTCAACAATTTCTACATATATTTATATCTCTTGTCTATTATAAAAGCCTCACTTTTGTAGAAGTAACTATTCATGGTCCTATGTGCATTACCTCTTGCAGGACGTATTGAAAAAGCAATTCCCTTTTCTGTTATGACAGGCTTCCAGCTAAATTCAGCGGCATGATTCCTGTGATTGTACAATCTTATGGACGATCTAAATCCTGTCTCAGCTAAGAAGTCGTTGTTGGGTTTCAGAACCAGCTCGTGAGAAGACAGCTCAAGGGCAATGGGAACAGCTTTTGCAGTTACTAAGATATGTCCGATGTGCTTGTTATTCACAGAGTAGGAAATTGACCTGCAAGTCACAATGAGAAAAGCATGTTTTATTCTTACTGTTTGGATTTAGAAGGATTGTAATAATATATGAACTGTCAGCATAATGACTGAAATACATAAAATATATTCCTCGGTGTAATGTCCCGTCATTCTGGGAAAATCAGTATGTTCACATAGATCTCTATTATTGGTATTGCATTTGTTCTTAGTATTAGCCGCAGGGTCACAAAACATTGCATCTGGAGACCATGTTAGCTCATAAAGGTGGCTGATGAAAGAATGTCTTTAAAGAACCCATCTATTAATAATGAGGATATAAAGTCCTGGTGAAGCTTGCAGTACTAAATAAAATGCTGACAGTAACCAAAAGGTTATTCCCAGAAGTGCAATAGCTATTTAAGATGTTAACAGCTTGTCTGCCAAGAAAATGAAAAATATCTAATTGTTCATATAACATTTACAGTAGGTGAACGAGGAACAGTGGGTCTATGTTATTTGTGTGACAGTATAGAATATTGCAATGGAAACATAATAATGATTAAACCTAAAAAGCATTATGCAATTGCTAATAAAATAAAGAAAAAAGTTTAGAGCCATAAATATAACAAGACAAAAGTGCACCGATGTAGCAATACCGGTCACAGCTGTTACAACTAAATCTAGCTACTCTGGTTGTGAATTTGGTATCGCCTGTAAAGTCCTCCACTACCCCTTTACACCTACACATGCGCATACATACTCACTAAAACAAAAAATAAAAAGAGGTCATTTTCTGCTACATTTTTCACCTTAAATTGTTGATCAATAATTTAGACTTGAATAACTGCAGTTGTACTATGTAACAGCGGCAGGCACTGAAATAGGCCAGTGACCCATCAGGGGTCAAGACTCCACTAAAAAATGAAGTGTATATAAGCCTGTACTGGAACACCAGAAACACAGCATCTCTACTGGAACAACAAAAATTATGACTCTACGTACAAAAAAAAGGACAGAGCCATTGGCGAAAGAACATACCATTGACGACATGGGCAAGATACTGGCCACACCATTATATATTATGGACTAAAAGCTGAACATATTTGTAACCATAAAGAAGTTGAACATAACCTTCACCCATGACTATAAGTTAACAGATGCTTTACTATATCACTAAGCATCAGGTACTGACTGAACTATTGACTTCTAGAGGACTTTACAATGTATATACCAATGACCAAACATTTACAGAACAGATGATCAAAAAAGATTATCATGTCCACTCTCCATTTCAGTACAAATATAGCTGGAATAATATAACTAATGAAGATATAATAAAATGTTCTATAAAATACTGCTCCAATCCTTTAGAATATCTGAGATGTCATTTTTAATTTTAGTGTTCAGCTATCTCACAGTTTTGACTATTTATATTTACAGTAAATTGTTATCCAGTTACTACATCAATGCTGCTAAAGTACATCAGCTCACTAAGAACTATATGATGCCTGAGCATTTTCACTTCAATTTTACATGTGACTTTGTACTGTACAGGCATACAACAGGCATAATACAAAAAACTAAACAAAATACCACTGTATTTGTATGAATAAAGATATATTTATACTTACTTCTTAAATTTCCCCAGTGTGTTTGTCTCAAAGACAACTGGGATCTCCGTCTTTGACATTGGTGGCACAACATGAGAAAGCGGACTGGTTTGCTGCAGCTCATCACAATCGATCTCCACCTGAACCCAGATGTAAGTGGGAAGACTATTTATGATTATCATTTCTTTGACCGATGTGGAGCGAACACAGACTTCCCCAAAGTCTATTGTAGAAGGACCTATAAATGTTAAAAACATCAAAAAGACAAATTTAATTAAATACTGATAAGCTCTGCTGCATTTATATTTAGCTGTCTTAGAAAAAATAAATAAGCTACCTGCTGAAATAGTTCAAGCAATTCCTATATTAATTCTCAGAGATGTCTTCTTTACATATTTATATATTTATCTCTAGAATTAATTATATAGCTGAACATCTTAAGTTTGAATACAGTCTGAAAAGAACAATTATTGCTTAAGGGCATTTCACATTCTTATTTCATGTGTCAAGTCTTACCGATAACTATGTGGTGAAGTTGCTGAGGTGTCAGAACAAGATTGCAGTCTTCCTTTTCCGTCACTGAGCGGGGCATTGCATTGAGACCTTCATTAATCTACAGTGAAATGTATAGTTATGTTAGTTAAAAAAATGTTATGTTATAGTCAGAGGATAACAAAGATCTTGAAAACACTCATGCAAGGACATATGTTCTAAATGCAAGATAATGTCAACCTAATAAAGAAAAAATTATGTTCAACAAAATATATTCCTATATTCCTTCCTTTTCCAACAAAGAACCAAAATTAATGGGGTCTAACACAGTACTTATGTGGCTGTGTCTTACGTATATTTACATTATTCCAAATAAAATCTATAGAATAACTGTTTCAGTTCAATAACCACACAAGTACAACCACCGCTTCAGAACAGGAACCAGGCAAAACTATTCTCGCAATTATCTCAGCAGTCAAAACGCATTGTTCAGCTTTTGTGGCATAAAAAATAAATCTCTTTCTCTCCCTCTCCCTCTCTTTCCTTCTCCCTCTCCCTCTCTTTCCTTCTCCCTCTCTCTCCCTCTCCCTCTCTTTCATTCTCCCTCTCTCTCCCTCTCCCTCCTTCTCCCTCTCTCTCCCTCTCCCTCTCCTTCCTTCTCCCTCTTTCCCTCTGCCTCTCTTTCCTTCTCCCTCTCCCTCTCTTTCCCTCTCCCTCTCTTTCCCTCTCCCTCTCTTTCCTTCTTCCTCTCTCTCCCTCTCTTTCCTTCTCCCTCTCTCTCCCTCTCTTTCCCTCTCCCTCTCTTTCCTTCTTCCTCTCTCTCCCTCTCTTTCCTTCTCCCTCTCTCTCCCTCTCTTTCCCTCTCCCTCTCTTTCCCTCTCCCTCTCTTTCCTTCTTCCTCTCTCTCCCTCTCTTTCCTTCTCCCTCTCCCTCTCTCTCTTTCCTTCTCCCTCTCTCTCCCTCTCCCTCCCTCTCTTTCCCTCTCCCTTTCTTTCCTTCTCCCTCTCCCTCTCTTCCCTTCTCCCTCTCTTTCCTTCTCCCTCTCTTTCCTCCTCCCTCTCTTTCCCTCTCCCTCTCTTTCCTTCTCCCTCTCCCTCTCTTTCCTTCTCCCTCTCTTTCCCTCTCCCTATCTTTCCTTCTCCCTCCCTCTCCTCCCTCCCCCTCTCTCTCTCTCTCTCTCTCTCTCTCTCTCTCTCTCTCTCTCTCTCTCTCTCTCTCTCTCTCTCTCTCTCTCTCTCTCTCTCTCTCTCTCTATATATATATATATATATATATATAGTGTTCAGGAAAAACCCTTTAATATCCCAAAAGAAATAAGAAAGAGGCATGCTATTGTAATGTCTGTTTATTAGGTTTTGCATTTTTCCGTTTTAGGTCCTGTTTAGACCTTGTTTTTCATGCATAATCTGTTTTCTATGCTTTCCTTTCCAGGCGTGGAAGAGTTAATCCTTTCAGCCAGTTGCAATACGGGTGTGCCTATATATCTCCAGCTCAGTCTGCATTCTAGTTGCTGGTTATTTAGTGCAATACACTTTGCTTGTGCAATAATGCTGCTATGTTGTCTGTGCATTATACTTCTATGTCTGCTTGAGCATTTACCTTGTATTTTGTGATTTGATTTTTGAGTTTTTAGCCATGGTTAAATAGTCTTTTATTGTAGATTTTAGTCTGTGTTACATTAGTCGGCTTTAGGATTGGTATGTCCGTTCTGCTACGTCGCTGTTCACACTGGTGGTTTTTCTTGTATCCGTGTTTATGAAGTTTCATGTTTTATATTTCTGTTTCCTACTGGGTCAGCATCCTGATGACACGGTGGAGTGTGCCCGCTGGCCAGTAGTCTATTTGGCTTTATTATAATGGCTACTCCTTTTGGGGAGTTGAGTGTCCCGTTTGTTTGTTGTGTCCAAGTGTGAACAGTGTCCTATGTTACCCATTCCATACCTAGTCTTGTTCATTTTATCATGTCTGCCGTTTATCTGATTTATGAACTGTTTGTTAATACTCTATGGGGGAGATTTATCAAAACCTGTCCAGAGGAAAAGTTGCTGAGTTGCCCATAGCAACCAATCAGATTGTTCCCTTGATTTTTGAAAAGGCCTCTGAACAAGGAAGAAGCGATCTGATTGGTTGCTATGGGCAACTCAGCAACTTTTCCTCTGGACAGGTTTTGATAAATCTCCCCCTTTATTCTGTTTCTGGCCTGTGACCGACTATGTATATTATTTGCTTTTACGCCACTGCACTGTAGCGCAGGGAGGGACCGTCTCCAAGTTGTCGATCCATCGCATAGGATGGATGGGCAAGTAGGCAGGGAGAGTGTTTTTAGGGTCAGATTAGGGCTCACTCTCCCTGTATCCCCAGTCGGTCCTGACAGCTACAAACTGTGATATATTTGCTGGGGTGGGTGCTTTGTATTGCAGAACGATTGAATAATATACAGTAGTGTGTAAAGACTTACTTCTCGGGTTATGGATCTTGACTCTCTAACAGCAAGTTGGCGAGTGGTCAGCATACGCCCCTTAGTGCTGGTTGCTGATTTATTTTGTTTCTGTCCATTAAAGTGCTCTAATATTGAAGTACTAGGTGGTCGAAGTCCAGCTGCTGGTATAATACCAATATCAATATCATTGTTAACTTCTTGAAATGCCCTAGAAAGAAAGAGAGAGCTTTGATTTAAAATGATATCACTGCATAATGACTATTATACAACTTTTTAATTAACATTGTGGTTTGTTACTTCCCATTTTCAAGATCTATGCATGCACAGGAATTGGGGTGAATTTATCTTCTCTTCGCTTAGCCTATTTGCCAAAAAAGTTGCAATTTTTGTGCAAACAAATGTTTTTCAACTTTTTGACACTTCACCCTGGGGTCAAGGATGTTCCAAATTTGTTACAATGTACACCTGCAAACAGGAGTAAATTATAGCTGGCAATGATTTCAGTTGGGGGGCACGGGCAGCCTGAGATGTACTGGTGGGGGCTCTTTTTAAAGACTAGCATGTAATCTAGCTGACCATTATTGTGCTTGGGCTCTTATCATACTAAGGTTATGTTCACACATGATTTGGATGTGTAATCTGCACTGATTTCCATGTCCAATCCAGTGTGTTTTGCATAAAAATAATCTCCCAGTTTGTCTGCACAACACTAATAAAATAAGTAGAAGACTTTTTGGAGTGGGATAACAAAGCAATTTGTCACATTTCTGCACATTTCCACACCGATTTTACAACATGATTTCCTGTCTCTTTAAATTACCATGTGATCAAGCCCTAAGGTTATCCAATATATAACTATAGTTTGTGTTGTTTGTTTACTTTTCTTGCTAACACCATAATTCAGCAAAAACACATTTTAATAGTTTATATTTGAAGGGAAATCTTTCTGTGTGTGCAAGACTAAGCATACCTGTTAACACGCACATCTGCTAAGTCTCTCTCTCAGATAGATGAAACGACAGGAAGTATTATTATCACATATGCTGCTATGAATACAGGACAAGGTCAATCATAACTACTCATTCAAGCACAACATACCTATCATTCTCCTCTTTTAGATGATTTTCTCTTCTTTTCTTTATATAGTTAGTATAATAGTCCTTGTGAGCTTGTTTAAATTTTTCTTCATCTTCTGTATATGCATAATCTGGATCCACATAATTATATCTCTCAATTTTGGTGAAGATAGTCCTGATGAGAATAAAAATTGTGCCTTGTCAATAGTGAGCTATTATTCACATCAATCATTATAATAATAAAATCATAAAAGTATCAGAAATTAGTCTATAAGTCTGCAGACATCTTAAAATTGTTGTTTATGAAAACATAATGTATTAGTTTGTATCTTTAATTCAATTTTAAAAAGTTACTTAGGAGACCATCTAAATGATGAAATACCTTTCAAAGTATTGCTGAAGAACATTAGATATGAAAGACAGACTGTCAGCAAATGCATGCTGTGCAGGCCATAGGCAACATGATGTGGCAATAGGCTCCCTATTTAGAAACAACTATGTCCTAGTGCCATCTGGGTAGTCCCTGCTTATCTCAGCTTGACTGTCTTGATTTCTGTATAGGGAGAGATCTGTCAAGCAAGCTGATACAGATGGGAAGAAATCGGCAGGGGACACTCAGATGGCATTTCACTTTGTGTACAGCTTGTTGTTAAACTATGTGTTCTCTGATATGTTACAGCATTTTAGACTATAGCATAGGTATTTGTAAAGAGGTACCCTGTCACTATTTCATGCAACTTGTCGTCAGGGCCGGACTAGCCTACTGGGTTTCGCAGTAGGCCATGTGCCCTATGGGCCAGCCTGACATCCTAACCAGGGCCGAACTGACCATCAGGCACACTGGGCATTTGCCCAGTGAACCAGGTCGTCCACAGGTCCGGCCCCTCTAATTAAATGCAGCACTTAGCTGTTTTGAGTGTTAATCACTCTTGTGGCCTCCCTCAATATGAAGGCAGGCACAAGAGGCTGAGCATCTCTTCCTCTATGCTCTGGCACAACTGAAGTCATCATCATGTACAGAGAGAAGAAGAGAACAGAAGCAATGGAGTGCGTGGGAGCCAGGTTAGCATGTTTTTTTTTGTTTTTTTGTTTTTTTTTAACTTGGCATTAGGGGCTGCTAATAGTATGTAAAAGAGACTGCTGCTAATAGTACCTAAAAGGGGCTGCTACTAATATTACCTAAATGACTTCTGCTAATCCATTTATATAAAACTCAATGAGTGTGTGTGTGTGTGTATGTTCCAGCATCACCTCCAAACGGCTAAAGATATTAACATGAAACTTGGCACACGTTACTTATGCCAACAATAAACATAGGATAAGTAATTTAACCCTTACTCACCCCCATTTGCCAGGGTCGGGGGTTTTGTTTAAAGTCCCATACAAGTCTATGGGAAATATATGTTACTGCATAACTTCCAAACGTCGATAGTACTTGGTCACATGTTACTTATATGTCCACTTAAAATATAGGATAGTTAATTTAACCCTTAACTACCCCCATTTGTGAGGGTCGGGGTTTTCGTTTAAAGTCCCATGCAAATCAATGGGAAATGTATGTTCCTACATAAATAGGAAGGAAAAAACGGGCAACGCCGGGTACTTAGCTAGTAGTACATAAAGGGGGCTGCTACTATCACTACTTAAGGGGGGCTGCTGCTGCTACTACTTGAAGGAGGTTGATTCTACTACCTAAAAGGTGCTGCTGCTACTATTACCTAAAGGGGCTACTACTACCTGAAGGGGACTGCTGTTATTACTTCCTAAATGGGGGCTATGTACCCTATTATACAATAATATGACTGACATTTAACATCTAACCTTTGTGAATCTGCCTTCACATATCCACACCAATAATTGGAACAGGCTGCTTAGTCTAAGATGCCCAGGCCTATTTTTGTATCTAGTCCAGCCCTGCTTGTCATTCAGGAAACATAAATCTCCTAACAGGTTCCCGTAAACATAATTAACTTACAGAGACTTTGTTGATAGTATAGAAGTAAAAAGCTCCAGAGGTGCACATAAAGAGTCTCACAACAATAATCAAAATGTGATTTCTCAAACATGCAGTCAAACTCTCCCATCCCAGGACAAAAGTTCATAATGTTTGCTTCTCCACTTCTTCCAACTGCAATTATTTGGTAATATTGGAGTAATTGTAAAGAAGGGGAGTAATGTAAGTGTCACACACTGTCAGTGAAAATGGTGGACAAGGCCATCTTGACCTGGGCAAACCTTCTCATTGGCACCAATATAGCTGTATTAACTGCATTTCTGGTACAAATACAGAGACACAATATAGAAGATTTATTTAAACAAATAGGAGGGAATTTAGCAAGTATTTTACATGTCTTTTGGTGTGTTAAAAGGTGCAAGTGTGGTGCATTGAAGGGTTTGTGACTTTTTGTGACAGTTCTTGTTCGAAGTGATTTTTGACAAACTTGCGATTTTACCCTTTGACTTTTCAGTGGTTGTGAATATATCATGTGCAACTATTTAGCAGCATGTACACCACACACACAAATATTTTGTTTTATTATAATTATTTCTATTTACCTATTTTACAATATATTTTACATGATGACACAATTCATAATTCATGATCATTTAGGTCAGTACGTATTTTATTGCTTTGTACATAAAAGGAAAAGCTGCTACTCAGCAGCCTAGCAAACTCACTATGAAAGAACTCAGCATAACCCTGACAAATAAACAAGTGCTATAAATATATACATATTCTCAAACAGAGCATGTATGACACTGTAAAGACCTGGAGACACCTATAAGATCATGTGAAATCTATCATGTGCAAGGTCTTTACATACCTGTAATGTGTACTGCGATCACTAGGCCGTATACTTGCAGCTCGATCATTTGGAAATGCCACCATCACATCTTTGTCTACATTGACTGTGTTCTGGTGATCATGGATCTGTGTTTTATCTGCCTTCAGAGTAGCTGTGCGGGTAGATCCGGTAAATATTGCTGTTTCTTGGGGTGCAACTTGAACAAAATGTCCAGTGGGGTTACTAATCTTAGGAGTTATACCTGCAGGAATGGACAAGATTATTAAGATCAATTACCATATAATACCAGGTTTATTAGGTCCAAATCATAATCATAAAAATATTACATACACAAAAAAAAACATCAGACTGTATGTGCTAAAACTATTAGTTTATCCCCTTTTACAAACTTTTTTTTTTTTTTTAACCCCTTCAGGACGGAGCCCATTTTGGCCTTAAGGACCGGAGAGTTTTTTGCACATCTGACCACTGTCACTTTAAACATTAATAACTCTGGAATGCTTTTAGTTATCATTCTGATTCCGAGAATGTTTTTTCGTGACATATTCTACTTTAACATAGTGGTAAATTTTTGTCGATACTTGCATCCTTTCTTGGTGAAAAATCCGTAAATTTGATGAAAAATTTGAAAATTTTGCATTTTTCTAACTTTGAAGCTCTCTGCTTGTAAGGAAAATGGATATTACGAATACATTTTTTTTGGTTCACATATACAATATGTCTACTTTATGTTTGCATCATAAAATGTATGAGTTTTTACTTTTGGAAGACACCAGAGGGCTTCAACGGTCAGCAGCAATTTTCCGATTTTTCACAAAATTTTCAAACTCAGTATTTTTTAGGGACCAGTTCAGGTTTGAAGTGGATTTGAAGGGTCTTCATATTAGAAATACCCCATAAATGACCCCAATATAAAAACTACAACCCCCAAAGTATTCAAAATGACATTCAGTCAGCGTTTTAACCCTTTAGGTGTTTAACACGAATAGCAGCAAAGTGAAGGAGAAAATTCACAATCTTCATTTTTTATACTTACATGTTCTTGTAGACCCAATTTTTGAATTTTTACAAGGGGTAAAAGGACAAAATTTTTACTTGTATTTGTAGCCCAATTTCTCTCGAGTAAGCACATACCTCATATGTCTATGTAAAGTGTTCGGCGGGCGCAGTAGAGGTATCAGAAGGGAAGGAGCGACAAGGGGATTTTGGAGAGTACGTTTTTCTGAAATGGTTTTTGGGGGGCATGTTACCTTTAGGAAGCCCTTATGGTGCCAGAACAGCAAAAAAAAAAACACATGGCATACCATTTTGGAAACTAGACCCCTCGGGGAATGTAACATGGGATAAAGTGAACCTTAATACCCCACAGGTGTTTCACGACTTTTGCAAATGTAAAAAAAATATAAAAATTTTTACCTAAAATGCTTGTTTTCCCAAATTTTTTTTTATTTTTAAAAAGGGTAATAGCAGAAAATACCCCTAAAAATTTGAAGCCCAATTTCTCCCGATTCAGAAAACACCCCATATGGGGGTGAAAAGTGCTCTGCTGGCGCACTACAGGTCTCGGAAGAGAAGGAGTCACATTTGGCTTTTTGAAAGCAAATTTTGCTCTGGGGGCATGCCGCATTTAGGAAGCCCCTATGGTGCCGGGACAGCAAAAAAAAACCCCACATGGCATACCATTTTGGAAACTAGACCCCTCGGGGAACGTAACAAGGGGTTAAGTGAACCTTTATATCGCACAGGTGTTTCACGACTTTTGCATATGTAAAAAAAAAAAAAAAATTTTTACCTAAAATGCTTGTTTTCCCAAAAATTTTACATTTTTAAAAAGGGTAAAAGCAGAAAATACCCCCCAAAATTTGTAACACAATTTCTCCCGAGTACGGTGATACCCCATATGTGGCCCTAAACTGTTGCCTTGAAATACGACAGGGCTCCAAAGTGAGAGCGCCATGCGCATTTGAGGCCTAAATTAGGGACTTGCATAGGGGTGGACATAGGGGTATTCTACGCCAGTGATTCCCAAACAGGGTGCCTCCAGCTGTTGCAAAACTCCCAGCATGCCTGGACAGTCAACGGCTGTCTGACAATACTGGGAGTTGTTTTGCAACAGCGGGAGGCTTCGTTCTGGAAACAGTGGCGTACCAGACGTTTTTCATTTTTATTGGGGAGGGGAGGGGGGCTGTATAGGGGTATGTGTATACGTAGTGTTTTTTACTTTTTATTTTATTTTTTGTGTTAGTGTAGTGTAGTGTTTTTAGGGTACAGTCACACAGTCACACGGGCGGGGGTTCACAGTAGTTTCTCGCTGGCAATTTGAGCTGCAGCAGAAAGTTTGCGGCAGCTCAAACTTGCAGCCAGATACTTACTGTAATCCTCCGCCCATGTGAGTGTACCCTGTACGTTCACATTGGGGGGGGGGGGGGGGACATCCAAGTCTAAGACTTCACAGTTACAATGTGTATTTACATCTACCAAACAGGGACGCTGTTTATATGGTGAAAAAAAAGCTAAAGGTGGCTCTCAGACTCTTTACCAAAAACATATTTGTGCAGAGAAGAATCGGGAATGTTTAACCTAAACTACCCAATCTTTGTGATCTTGGGGAGATAAGTCACCACCAGAGAAATCTAACATCAGCTTTTTCCCCTTTCCTCAATAAAATCTAATTTGTTCCTGGCTAAACTGAGTGTGCAGATGTATGGGGGAAATGGGAGAGGCTGACAGCTGTCTTCTGTGTGTGTCCAGCCTTAGGGTGCGTTCACACGCTAGTAACTAGCAGTGGGTTTCCTGCTGTGGGAAACCCACTGCGAGTTACGCTACCATTCATTTGAATGGGTCTGCGGACAGTCCGCAAATCTGACACTATTGGGGACTGTCTGTGGACCCATTTAAATCAATGGTGGTGTAACTCACAGCGGGATTCCCGCAGCAGGAAACCCGCTGCTTGTAATAGCGTGTGAACGCACCCTTAAAGTACTTTGGCAAGAAGTACTTGGGGAGAACAAAGGGCTGTACAAGCTAAAATGTATTGTCAGATTAAACCTATTGTTTAAATG
This sequence comes from Hyla sarda, assembly GCF_029499605.1. NCBI lineage: Eukaryota > Metazoa > Chordata > Amphibia > Anura > Hylidae > Hyla > Hyla sarda. Next base: position 204,670,932 of record NC_079190.1, read on the forward strand.
GTTGTCTAGGTAAAGGTACTGACGGAATATCTCTAAGATATGCTATTAATGCCTAAACAGTAGGGGTGTACCCCTGTTCTGCATCTCTAAAAAGTGACAATGTTACTAGGAAAGCACCATACTAGAGGGCTGCATTGGGATTTGGATCCTGTGGGACCCAACCCAAAACGTGGTGGGCAGGCGGGCAGTAAAGCCTGCGGGTCCCGCAAATCCTGCACCAGCCTCCATGTAACTCGAAATGAGACAGTAATTGACTGTCTCACACTCAGAGTGCCCCTCCCATTTCCCCCATACACCTGCACACCGCCACCCCCTGCCATTTTGTGGATCCCACTGAGCTCAGCCTACCATGGAGGATTGTGTATATGTACTGTACTTGCTCCATCTTCTCCTGACAGCCCAGTAGGTCAGAGAGCTGCCACCAATGTTCACACACAGAGACACAACAAACAAAGTGTGCTATACTCGTGCTGCGGGCTGCGGCCCTGGCTGGGTATGTAAGTTACTGTATCTCGGTGGTCATCCCAGCCAGGACCTCTGCACTGCTATGCACATGGGGGTAAGTGCACTGCAGAGTATTGCACCCTAGTGCCTTCAACAGACCCTAGGGTGCAATGCTCTGCAGTCTGCAGATACCCCTATGTGTATAGCAGTGTGTGTGACTGGGAGAGATTCATCATTAGGTGTCTATTGTAGACACAGATCTACCCCTTTACACTGCTTGTCTAATTTACATTCTTGCTCAAAATTTACAAAAGTTGTGCACGTCCTTTGATAAATGTTGTGCAAATATAGAAATGCCCCCCCCCCCCCCTTGCTCTACCGTGCACTCCTTCTCTACCTCACACTTCTCAGAGCTGTGGCATTTTCCCGCGGTACACTGCTCACATAGCTAGAACTGCTGGAGCAGCAGTGTGTGCCGAACAAAGCTCTGCACAATAGTAAAATCATAAATCTTTATAAAGTACACAGAATGTCTGGGTTTAAAAAATATGTAATTTTGCCGAACAATCTGTCCCCTTACCTCTATATTAGTGTTTACCAACAAGAATGCCACCAAGTGTTGCCAAAACTTGGCATGCTGGGAGTTGCAGTTTTTCAAAAGCTGGAGGCACCCTGGTTGGTAAACACTGTGTACATGTACCAGAGCTGAGTGTGTGATCATGTACATGTAGCAGAAATTAGTGTGCGACATGTGTATGGAGCAGAGCTGAATGTGTGACTATGTGTAAGCATGACCACGCACACACTCAACTCTGCTACATACTCCTGATCACACACTCCGCTCTGCTGCAAACACAATCACACACTCAGCTCTGCTGCATACACACAATCACACACTCAACTCTGCTGCATAAACAATTACAGACTCAGCTCTGCTGCATACACATGATCACACATATACATAGACCTAACAGCCGTACCTCCTTCTCCCTACCTGCACAAACAGTGGTATTCTTAGGACTCGTCCACACGGCCATCTGCATCTGTGAATAAATGCCCGTTCTGCAATCTGTTTGATAATTTATAAACGGGTTGCAAGCAGCTGTAAAATAATCCCATTGATGTAAATGTGATTTTTTTTACAATCCTTTATCACCCGTTTGCACACGTTTGCTTCCTGTTCCGGTTTTTCTTTTTACGGGAGAAAAGACGGTGCATGCAGTATTTTTTCTCCGGTCAAAAATAACAGAATAGAAACGGATATTATAAATTTAACATTGAAGTCTATGGCAAACGGATGAACCTTTAATGTCATCTGTTTGCCCCTGGTTTATAATATCCTTATTACTTCTGAGCATGCTCAGAAGAGGTGACATCAGTAGACTCCTGCAGTGCTGAGGGACTACTACTACTCCCATCATGGCATAGACTCATTTCCATGATGGGAGAAGTAGTTCCCCCAGCTGCCGGTGGCTAGAGAGGCTACATTAGTGTTTGTACTACTACCCTCATCATGGAACAAAGTCTGTTCCATGTTGGGGGAGGTAGTACAGGGGATAAGGGATTGATCTCACCGGGTCTCACTTCTGAGACTCGGTGTGATCAGCAGTTATAAAGCAGGGGAGCGGGTGGCATGCTCCGCTCCCCTGCAATGTATATACTACTGTGTAATTTTTCATTTTAAAATCCCCTGCCAGGAGCCCTGAATGGCCAGCACCGAGGAGCCATTCAGGGCTCCCGGCGGGGTTTTTAAACTACTACTTTGACCCCCAAATGTATTCCCCCATTTACATTTATAATAATGCATTGGCCCCAGTGTGCTTATCCTTATACCCCTCCTTCCCCCAGTGTCCTTATTTCCCTTCCTGCTGCCTGCTCCTCATTTTCTTGGAACAGGGCAGCAACAGGACATGTCGGGAATGGGTGGCGGTGAATGAATGAAGCCAACATGTCCCGCATGTAGGCTTCATTCATTTATTCACCTACGCCCAACATGTCCCAGCTGCTGCCCTGCTCCTAGCGCACCACCGGGACATGTCAATTATTCTCTGCTGCTCATTTCCGTACCCGACAGTGATGAGCAGCAGAGAAAAGACATGTCCCGGCGGTGTGCTGATTGCGCTAGGAGCAGGGCAGCAGCTCGGATATGTCGGGCAGCGGCGGTGGTGGTAAATGAATGAAGAAAACATGTGGGACATGCTGGCTTCATTCATTAACAGACGCCGGTTCCCGACATGTCCTGTTGCTGCCCTGCTCCAAGAAGATGAGAAACAGGCAGCGGGAGGGAAAATAAGGACACTGGGGGGAATAAGGATAAACACACTGAGGCCAATTCATTATTATAAATATGCATGGGGGGCATGCATTTCGGGGACAAAGTAGTAGTTTAAAAACCCCACTGGAAGCCCTGAATGCCTCCTCGGTGCCGGCCATTCAGGGCTCCCGGTGGGGAATTTCTAAATTAAAGTTTACACAGTAGTATATACATCGCAGGGGAGTGCAGCATGCCGCCCGCTTCCCTGCTTTATAAATGCTGATCGCATCGGGTCTCAGAAGTGAGACCCGATGCGATCAATCTCTTATCCCCTGTTCTACTACCCCAACATGGAACAGACTCTGTTCCATGATGGGGGTGATAGTACAAACACTTATGTAGCCTCCCCAGCCACCTGCAGACTCCTGCAGCCAGGGAACTACTACTCCCATCATGGAAAGGAGTCTGTTCCATGATGTGAGTAGTAGTAGTCTGGCTGCAGGAGTCTGCAGGCGGCTGGTACATGTGCTCCTTGATGTTCTATATTTGCATTAAAAATATCGGCAATGCGTTTGACAACATAAACAAACCTTGCACAGGTAATAAATTAGTGTCCACTGCATTTTTTGCTCCGCGAACAATAGACAACATCTGAAAATGTTCCCCCAAAAAAGAGGCACAAAAAAGACACAATGATGGACACTGCGCAAAATTATGCGTCAAAAAATAAACATCAAAAAGGGGTAAAATCAATGATAAATGTTCCCCTGTGTGTACATTCCTATACAAGTGGGGGTATGTGCAGCAGAGCATTGCACCCTAGTTCGTACTACAGAATAGGGTGCAATGCTCTGCATATACCCCCACCTGTATAGGAATGTACATACACACACACACTGCTATACACATGGGGGTATGTGCAGACTGCAGAGCACTACAGAGAGTGGAATGCTCTTCAGTCTGCACATACCCTATGGGAGCTCCCTATGGATGCTATAACAAAAAGTAAAAAAAAAAAAAAATTAACCCCTTCCCATAAATCCCATCCATAATAAAAGCTTAAATCTCCCCATCCTTTCCCATTTTTTAAATAAAATTATGTAAAAAAGATAAATAAACATATGTGGTATTGCCGCGTGCGTAAATGTCTGAACTATGAAAAAATAATGTTAATTAATTTGCACGGTCAATGATGTACATATATAAAAATACTAAAGTCCAAAATTGCGCATTTTTGTATGCAATCAATTATATGCCATAAAAAATTATAAAGAGTGATCAAAACGTTACATCGAAAACGTTATAGGAGTCAGAAGGGGACCATTTTTAGCATACAAATTTTGGTGCATGTAGTTATAAAATAAAAATAATAATACCTATATAAATTGGGTATCCTTGTAACCATATGGACCGACAGAATAAATATAAGGTGTCATTTTTACCAAAAAGTGCACTGCGTAGAAATGGAAGCCTCCAAAAGTTACAAAATGGCATTTTTTATTTCAGTTTCACAAATAAATTTACATGGGGAGTATTTGCAGAGCATTGCACCCTTGTGTCTGTACATTCCTATGTTAGTGGGAGTGAACAGGATTGGACACACATCTTAGCGGGAGTGGGCGGGATTAGACAAACATTTTAGCTGGAGCGGGCGGGATTGGACACAAATGTTGCGGGAGCGGGCAAGAGTGGAGCGAGCGGGCGGGATTGGTAAAAAAACATCGGGAGGGGGCGAGAGCAGGATTGAAAAAACAGTCCCGCGCAGGGCTCTACACCATACCACTTTGTTTCCTGTTGTACCCTAAATTAGACAGCAATACACGTGCAGAAAGCTTGGAAGGCTGCCACGTTTATATCACATGTACCATCTAATGTTTTTGCTTTACATGATTTAGGCAACAGACATTTCTAAAAAGAGTACCTGGGATTTATTTTCTAACAAATACAGCATGTAGCTCACCCTTAGTAGCACCATTAATGGATTTTAGCAGCTTGCCTTTCTTTTTTGTGCTGATAAAACTAGTTCCTTTACGAATATAGAATTTTTTTTAAATCTGAAAACTCACTTATACAATAAAAGTGTGCAGTAACTGTCAAAAACAACTTACCTGGGTTGATTTTCATGATAATTTTCTTGGTCAATGGTTTGCAGATTGCTGTAAAAGTGAGCTTTTTCTGATGAAAGGCTTTCATTTTCAAAGTCAGCATATTATCATCTGATGTGGGACCCAAAATATCCACCACTTGTTTCACACTAAAGGTTCCTACTTGATGTGGTATAAATGAAAATACCACTTCCTAGGGAAAAAAAAGGACACCACAATAAGATACAAAGAGACAGCAAAAGAATTGATTGCCATCATTTTCATACAAAAAAAAAAAAAAAGCTCCTAGGGAAGATATCTTCTATTTTACAGCTTTTAGCTACAGGCAGGCTAAATGTCAGCATTCCGAAAAGGTTTGGAAAATAATATGATAATTTATTGTGTTTTCTGTAACTATTATTTCTACTGCAATGCACTTTAAAGCCCGTTTCTAAATCCAGTTTCGCCTTTTTGGCTGCATGGTAATCCGTGATAACTTCTTAATGCTAAACTTTGGAAATAAAGTATATTTATTTGAATATTTCAATTGAAATGTAAATTTTGTGCTTTCTTTAATATGATAGAACTATTACACTTTGTTTCAGTTTGGCTTTAGAAATAATGAATTATGCTCATTCCCTTTACGAATAAGTGGTTACACCTCAACATTTGTCATTTTTATGATGATTGTTTAAATTCAGTATGTCCTTGGATGAAAAAAAGCCACTGAAGCCTCACAAGTATCTTCAGAGCAGCTTCCTTCAGCTGATGAGAGAGAAATGTCAAAAAATAAAATACTTAGCTTTTCTATTGAAAAAGTTATTTCAATTATTGTTTAATGTTTATTTGAGGTTTCAGTGGATAGAAACTATAAAAGAATATAGAGGATCACACGGTGGAGGGCCAGCAGAATGAATTGTTTATGGTGCTGTGGACACCATTACAATGGGATACTATTACAGAGATAACTATGTAATGATAGTTTGGTGTATAGCACTGATAACTGTACTTTGCAGCAGTGTAATCCAGGTTATGGTAATGTATAAATGCACTGTTGACCCTTTGCAGCTCTTCACTTCTGTAACAATAAAGTGGATTCTATAGAAACACAGACTGTTGCTAACATAGGAGCTGCATTACTTAGTTACTCACAGTTTGTTATTCAGCGGCTGACTCAGACATCAATGATATATCACTATGATATACCATCAAAGTCTGATCAGTTGGGGTTCTAACCGTGTGACCTTGTAGTCTTCTATAAGCTAAACTTAGCCTTCTTCAACACAGCTACCTTGTTGCCATTGATTTAATAGGCAGATCATGCAGCCTTTGGAGAAAGCAAACCAAAGACACCAGGAGATGAAGTGATTTTACGGTTTTCTAACACCACTGTCATTCCATGCAAGCAATTTCCATGCATAAATTAATAGTGCATTAAAAAAGTTTTACAAACCAGGCCAAAAATGCATTTTTATGCCCTTGGATTGGGTCTTATTCCAGGATTTTAAAGGGGTACTCTAACCCTGGACATCTTATCCCCTATACAAATGTCCAGCGTTCTGAAAAATTTTGTCCAGGACACTGGGTTCGGGCATCCGAGGTCATGAGGTCACACCACGTCCCCTCTATTCATGTCTATACATTTATACTTATATCTTGCTTCCCTTTATGCAGCCACAAAGTTTAATAAATACATTCTACCTGCAGCCATTAAACTGAATCAGTCTTCAATATAAGAAAATGGAGCTCCAAAACATATCTTAATATGTATTTATTCAAAGGAACACGCCAGGCTCTACTTCGCTGTACACTACTGTTGCAACTTAAAGTCGCCCCAGGAGAGCTGTATACATAACATTTATGTCTGCTTATACGGGCTGTGATTCTCAACGTCCCATGAAAATATCAGTCATATAGAATATACTTCAAAAGTGCAGAAAGGACGGGCGACTCACCAGGATACCGTATCAAAAGAAACTTCTTTATTCTTCAAAACATCTCACAGACGTACGAGGATGCAGACAGGTGGATAGCTGGGTGATGAGACATGGGTTACACAAGGCAACGTCCGTTTCGTTCCGGAAGAAGTTCCATGCTGGAACGAAACGGACATTGCCTCGTGTAACCCGCATCTCATCACCCAGCTCCCAACCTGTCTGCACCCTCGTACGTCTGTGAGATGTTTTGAACAATAAAGAAGTTTCTTTTGATACGGTATCCTGGTGAGTGGCCCGTCCTTTCTGCTCTTTTGAAGTTTATTATATCTGAATATGTGCTGAGATGGATTAACACAGAATTGAGGCCTTTTTAAATTCAGTAACATAAAACTTTTGGTACACACATATGGGATTCTTACTAAAGTTAGTTATGACAGACAAAAAGAGAGAGTTCTCACTGTAATATGAAAAAGGTGTCCAAGAGGTGCTTTTTATGCATTTTCTTTTGGTAAGATTTAATCAGCTCTAAAAAATTATTTATACAATCTATTTAGTTTCCTAATTATAAAAGAAGAACCCTTTACATAGTATATTGTATGTTACATTCTGGTGTGTACAGATTATTATCAGATAAGAATTATCTTCACTATTATTTATATACATTGTAGCAATAACATTGTATACATTGTATAAGTGATTTATTATACCCTTCCCTTCTTAATATGAATAAAGTAGCTTTAAGAACTTAATGAAAATGTGCAATAATGATCTAGTTGGTTATCATATACAACCAGGTCCCACCATGGAACTTACTTCACTGTGGGGGTGTGTGTTTGACATGCAAACCACACTCCCCCCCCCCCCCCCCTTGATAGCTAAACAGTATATCCTCTCGATCATACAAATGCCACCATCAATATGTAATGTACGTTTATTTGTTTTTGTGTTTTTATGTCTTGGGGTCTGTTCAGACATTAGTTTCTGTCTGAGCAGTTTGCTATTCTCCCTGGCTGGGGAATAGTTAATGCTCTGAGCCAATTGCAACTCGGGTGTGGCTTTAAAACCCTAGCTCTGCTGCACTCTGGTTGCTGGTGATTGATCTACTCTGATTATGTTTTATTATGCAGCTTAGCTATTGTGCAATTCTGACTATGTCTGCTTTATCATGCACTAGTATTTATGTTGTAATATTTCTGAGTTTTAACCATGGTTATTATAGATTTTAGTCTGAAGTACAATTGTCTGTTTTTAGGATTATTGTATGTCAATTCTGCTTGTGCCTTGTATCTTAGTCTGTGTTCACACTCTGAGTTTGAATATATCCTGCCTTGTATCTTGAAAAATATCCTGTCTAGTATCCTGACCTGTGTTCCTTCACATGGTGGAATTTGGTCTTGTGGAGTCTGTTCAGACTCATCTGTTTCTCAGTCTCGTGTTCTGTGTATTATATATCTGTTTCCTTCTAGGCCAGTATCCTGATCACATGGTGGAGTGTGCCCGCTGGCTAGTAGTCTATCTGGAGTTAGCATTGTTGTCCCTCCATGATTGGAGTGGGGAGTCTAGTTTGTTCTTTGTATGTTTCCAGTGTGAACAGTGTCCTATGTTCCTGATCAGTTTGGTGTTTAGCATTCGGTTCTTCTGTTCATCCCCTGCATTTCCTGGTTTCTGCTGTTTACTCATTCTATACCTTGTCTTGTTCATGTATTCATATCTGCCGTTTATCTTGATTCCGGTGTCTGAACTGTTTGCTAGTACACTATATTCTGCCCTGTTTGCCTGTATATATTCTTGTATATCTGCTGTTTTGGTAGTTCTCCGTTATGTTTTTGGCCTGTGAACGACTATGTATAGTATTTGTTTTTATGCCCTCTGCACTTTAGCTCAGAGAGGGACCGGCACCGTGGCTGTCAATCAGCCTTTGAGGCAAAAAGGCAGAGAGATTTTTATTAGGAACAGCTTAGGGCTCACTCTCTCTCTGTTCCTCCAGTCGGTCATGTCACCGTATGAACCAAAGGATAGAAGTTCCACCAGTTCCATGAATAGCATATTCCATTTTATTCTACACAATCAGATATAAAATTCTTACATGCAGTCCTGTGCCCTGGTTGAAATGTGTTTCAGAGGTTACAGACAGGTCCTCCTTTCTCAAGCAATAAATCATAATGAAGGAAAACAATTATTTATTCGAACGCACTATTTACTTCCGGGTACCTGTCCTGGGAATCACACTAGATTGTTTTGACCAGAACTCACAATCATGTCGCCGGGTGCAACCTTACATCCTATCCGTGGAAAGCACCATGCAACCAACCCAACTCCACCCGCAACTTCCTCTGTGTCACATTTGGTGGTGTCAGTGGAACGCACGATGGCCCCGGTCCCATCAAAAGGATGCATCATGGGAATTCCGCAGAGGTGAAGAAAGGTTCCTATAGTCCACCTGTATATTATTTTCATACTCAATCATTCCCTACAGTAACTTTGCACTTATTCAATAAAAAAATATTATGGTTCCTATTTATATAAAATCCCAATATTAGATATACATGCTAAAGTGCTTCGCACTTACTAAAGTGATTAAGCACCTTAGTATGTATTTCTAATTTTGTGCAAAAATTTACAGCGCTGCAATAAAATTTAGATTTTTTTGTATGCTAGATTTTTGGTGAACTCAATGACTTACACTGTGAAAGAGTATTCCTACTGGAGTAAGGCTTAACAACCCTATTACGGCATCTAGTACACAGTGAAAATATATAATAATTTGCCAAGTTAATTAATATGTATTAAGCCATGCACAAATACTTATTAAGAAGCTTTCTATTTTCAGGACAGCTTTATCTTGCACTGTAATACAATGCTACTTGGTAGATTTAGATAAATGTCTTTGTACCTGAGAATGTCCTGCCTCTATCTTTCCATTAGCCGGAGAGATATGAAAATGGGATGTCTTGCGAAAGCTAAACACCACAGGGAGGAACTGAGATTCATTTTTTAGAGAGCAATGAATATCGATCCTTTCACCAATCAAGCATTCCTTAAAATTGTACACAGTTCCTGTGCTGAATGTTAATGCGACAGGGAAAGCAGAACCAGTAACAGCCAATTCCACGTGGTGTTTCCTTTGTCCTGTGCCAAGGATATAAAACAGCAAAACCGATTAATAACTGCACAACATCCAAATTCATAGTTTATATCCATACAGATCGCATACTCTTTCAAGTCACTTATTTAATGAAGTAGCTTGTACATGATCACATGAACACCTAACCAGCCAGTTGGACTCATCCCCTTTGTTCCTTTTATTTGAATCATGGTATGATATCAAACATAGAAATTGGCAAGATAATATATAGGCAAATATATCCTACATAAATAACTGCAATAGGTTGTGCATCAGTATGAAAGGTTTACGTAATCTAGAGGTGGAAATGAGTTTTATATTGTATATTACAATAAAACTCACACAAGTTATACATTAGTTATACATACCTAGATTTGGGGAGTGATATAATAAAGAAATGCCAACTATTTCTCAACACCCACTATGCAGCTGCAAAGAATCAAAAGGCTACTATGACTATATAGCCACTATTCTTGTACACAGCTTCTTAAATGGGTACTCTGGTGGAAAACTTTTTTTTTTTTTAAATCAAGTGGTGCCAGAAAGTTATTTAGATTTGTAAATCACTTCTATAAAAAAAAATCTTAATCCTTCCAGTACTTTTTAGGGGCTGTATAATACAGAGGAAGTGCTGTTCTTTTGGGATTTCTCTCATGTCATGACCACAGTGCTCTCTGCTGACCTCTGCTGTCCATTTTAAAAACTGTCCAGAGCAGCATATGTTTGCTATGGGGATTTTCTCCTGCTCTGGACAGTTCCTAAAATGGACAGCAGAGGTCAGCAGAGAGCACCATGATCTTTACTGAAGAGAAATCCAAAAAGAAAAGCATTTCCTCTGTAGTATACAGCCGCTAATAAGTACTGGAAGGATTAAGATTTTTCAATAGAAGTGATTTACCAATCTGTGTAACTTTCTGGCACCAGTTGATTTAAAAAGTTTTCCACCGGAGTACTCCTTTAAAGAGCTGAATATTGGCATTTGAAAGATTTAGTTGGTAATCAGTTGTCTTGTACACTGCAGTCCCAACATTCTAGGACTTATTTCGAGTTTCAGTGTCCAGAACCTTACCAACCACAATTTCTTAGATGTCTAAGTCTAACTAGTGGGTGGGCTCAAAGAAGTGAGCATGGCAACCCTATCAGTGGCTCCCTGGCATCTAGTGCATTGGTAAGAGACTTTAAAGGTCTGCCCTAGTTATAGATTTCCTTTACATTGTAAAGAATACCCATACCTTTATGATGCACTGCATCATCTGCATCTGACTGCAGGAATCCATCTTTACTTCCAACTGGTTCAAACCTCATAAACAGAGCATAATCCTGCTGATATAGAATCCCATTTGTTCTCATGTCTTCATCTAAATCCCTGAAAAAGGTTTGTATAAATGTAATATAATTTAGAATCAAAAACATATAATAATGATTATAATAATAATTGTTGAGCACACTTCTGGCGTTTGAAATGGAGTGGGTGCAGAGAAGGGTGACCAAAGTATTCACTCCCTGACAAAGCAAGAGGGCGAAATGTTCATTGGGGTCTCAGGTGGAGGCCAAAGTATTATGGGATTATTTTCCTATAGTACAGTATTCTCTCTCTCTCTCTCTCTCTCTCTCTCTCTCTCTCTCTCTCTCTCTCTCTCTCTATTCTACTTATTCTCTGAATTATCTTATGTTTTAAATCCAACCCTTGAGAAAATCCTGTGTGTGCCCCTGGTGAGCGGCCATCTATACACTGTATGCATTGCCACTCTCTGGCTGGGGGAAGGGGGCAATATTTTGCCTTGTCCTGGGTGCTGCCAACCCATGCTATGCCACTGATATTATAATATTTATTTTACCCTCCTGTCGCCGCTTGAAGTTGGTGCTGCAGCGACAGCATGACCATCGCACAGCCAATCAGATCACCATGTGCAATATGCTGAAAATTAAGCAATGCCGCTTTTTTCATTTATATAATTTATACTGTTCATTTTTATTATCATTAGCTTATATTTTTTCATAATGAGTGTCAGTGAAGGCCTCATGTTCGAGTTTTGCCTGAGGCCTCACATAATCTAGAGCCACCTCTGATGATGTCATCCTGTAGTTCACAGGAGGGGTAGCTAACCCAGGAGAGGCCACTTCCTATGACACATGTAATTTTCTAGTTGTGAGTGCCGCAGTAATAATATGAATGGATGCAGCGGAGGCAGAATTAAACACATAACACAGTAGGAATAGTGGTGGTTAGTGTACATTATATGAGCTAAAACCAAATTCTTTTTTTAATTTGTTGAAGTAATTTCAGGATGACTGTTAAGAGATTTCTGTAAACAGGATGTTGACCAGGGATTTATTGAGATTATTGAAGTTGTAAATTCCTTTTGCCTCTGGATCATGTCAGCTTATAGGTTAAACTTGATGGGCCTATTTAATATACACTTTTTATACATAACAGCCTATATAGTATTAATTGTTTTAATTATAGCAAATACCTTACAATGTGAACACTATGAAATATATTACTTACTTGGGACTAAAACAGATTGTTAGAGTGGTTTTCTGGAAAGGTAAAAGAACTCCTTCATTGGGATAACAGGTAAGTATACTAGAGACTTCTATTTCCCTTGTCATAGTTCTGTAATCCAGGTCTTGCAGAGCAGAATCTGTACTTTTCTGAATATCCGTTCCCTGTAAAATATTAGAATAGTAAAGAAAAAAAAAGAAAAAAACAATATGGCCGACATTTATCATTGTCTTTAGACATTTTTTTTTGTGTCTAGAAAGGTGCAAAAAAAGGCGCAAGCAGGGTTTATTTGCTTCTTTTTTGCGCCTTTTGGTTTACACATTTCTGCTGATTATGAGTTGCAATCCACTGATTTCGGCAATACACATGATATAGAAGGGATTTATCATTGCGCCTTTTTGTGAAAAGGCACTGAAAAGTCTCTAAAACTACACCAGCCCAGACTTACCTTAGCTTTTTGGTGAAGAGAGAAATTTCAGAAAATGTGACCTGCACAAAATTTCTCAAATGCTCTGTGACCATTTAATAAATTTGGTGCTCCTACACATTACCAGCACAAAAAAAAGGTGTAGAAAAATGCTTCACTTACACTACAATGATAGATGCCGGCCCATATTTCTATATTTTACACTTTTACACTGTTACTAGGACAAAACAGAAAATTACTGTTTTTGCAGCAATTGTCATTGTTAATGCTGTGCTAGCTAGACTCAGCAACAGCCTTTTGCTACTCAATGATAACGTAGTCACATGACCCCAGGGCCAACAGTGCAAGCCAGAAGGCTCAAAAAAAGTGATCCCAAGGATCGGTGACCCAAGTGAGGGGTGGACTAAACATACGTTTATTACACACTGCAACTCACCCCGAAATGGACTGAGTGAAAAAGTCCACTTTTTATCCGTCACTGAAAGTTATTAAAACGTAACTTTTATTTTTACATAAATCATATAGAAAAAATTAGCTGTTATTGAATAAAAAACCCAGCATCATCAGCACTCTATTCAATTTGTACGTACATGTCCAACAGGACTAGGATTCAACTTGATATAAACAGCACACCTGCAGAATGTGCTGTTAACGGTGCTGATGCTGTTATTAAAATTCACAATGCCCCCCCCCCAACATGTTTTGTCACAGTTGTGACGTCTTCGTGGCATTGCATGCTGGGAGAATAAACTACCCTTGCTTTTACCTACCTTGATTGTCCTGTGACCTGGGCCTCTAAAAGCCGGCACCCCTGTTGAAGTCTCTCTCTGCATTACCTCCTGTTCTGCCGGCTTGGCTGCGGACACTTTATGCGCTCACCATTGTTGTGTATGGGGGTGCACAACAACACCAGGTGAGCCTCCTTGTCAGTATATACCTCTCCACCTCACAGGTCTCCCATTTATTACACCATGGAGCGCTGTATCTTTTGTCCTTTCAGAGGTTAAGGGGCACTGAACGAACAGTGCAAGCCACACTCCTACAACCCTTGTTTCATACACAGTCAAGTTTAAGTGGTATTAGTGGTATGTATGTGATAACAAAAAAGAAAGAAAAAAGTGGTGAAACTCGCTTTTTACCTTTTGTCCAGAGTTCGAGCTTGACCCTGTCTATTAACCCATGGCATAATTATACACAACAACAAGCTTAAAGAGGTATTCCGCCCCTAGACATCTTATCCCCTATTCAAGCGGCCCTTGACTGCGGCACGCCAGACATCCGGTGCACAGAGTGAACTTCGCTCCGTGCTGGATGACTGGCAATACAGGGCGGAGAATCGTGACGTCATGGCCATGTCCAGTGGCGGGACCCCCGTGATCAGACATCTTATCCCCTATTTTTTGGATAGGGGATAAGATGCCTAGGGTGGAGTACCCCTTTAAAAGCCAAGACGGTCTATTGCTTTTTTTTATTGTGGGCAATACTTAAGGGGTTAATTTTGAACATGTCATTGTATGGCTAGATCACTGCAGGTTTCCTGACTATTTCTATGGTCAGCGAGCCATCTTGATTTCCTCCCACAGTAAACTGTATATTGGTTATAATCCAAGATCTCAACCATACATTTCCACAGATCACATCACACTTCATACCTACACAAACTTGTAGATATTGTAGGCACAGAATTGTAGGTGACAGTCTCTCCTTGGTCACTATGTTGGACTAACCAGAAAACAAGAAAATCCCACATTTATTTCAAATATATACATAACATAATACTGTGTATATATATATATATATATATATATATATATAAAACTATTATTACAACTTGTTGTACCACAGTGTTCCCTTTTCACATAGAATGCATTTCAGGTTTAGAAATACGTACCACTTCAGCACCGATGGCATTATCATCCAGGACAGACACCCAGCTTATGGTCTCAGGACTATCATTATAAATCACTGCTTTGCGAATTTTGGAAGTTCCAAAGTAGACAGATCCAAAGTGAAGGCACTTCAGAGGTTTTCCAGAAAGGTCTAGCAATTCTAGGTTCTGGTTGACTATATTTCCTTTTATCTTCAAGAGCAGCTCCTCGTGACCTTGTAGTTTAACTCTACAACAATTAGCCAAATAACAGTCGTCAGCTTTCATACACAAGTGTCTACATATATAAAACAATTGCTATAATACTGTACAGCAAACTATGTTACACCAAACGTTTTACTTCAAAGGAAGTAATTCATGGATGATGACTACCACTGGGAGCCCCCTGGTTATAGAAATGTGATCTGCCGCAGAGGGAAGTAGAATAGATAACTATAGAAGATGCTTCTGTGCATGGTCAAATGGATTACTTCCCTACCTTCTTCTCCTCTCAGGCAAACAAAATAAAAAATAAAAATATTTAAAGAGGTTGTCCAGATAAAACATGGCTGCTTTCTTCTAAAAACAGATTGTCCATAAGATATGTCTTGTTATGCAGCTCAGCTCCACTGAAATTAATAGAGCTGCAATACCATGCACAACTTGTGGACAGATGTGGCTCAGTTTTTACAAGAAAGCATCCCTGTTTTTTCTTCTTCTGAGCAATCTCTTTTACACCTTAAGGACCAGGGGACTTTACGTTTTTGCACTTTCGTTTTTTCCTCCTTACCTTTAACCCCTTAAGGACCGGGCGTTTTTTCAGGTTTTTGCTCTTTCGTTTTTTCCTCCTTACCTTTAAAAATCATAACTCTTAAAATTTTGCACCTAAAAATTATTCTTTGTGCCACTAATTCTACTTTGTAATGACATCATTTTACCCAAAAATCTACGGCGAAACGGAAAAAAAATTATTGTGAGACAAAATTGAAAAAAAAAAATGCCATTTTTTAACTTTTGGGGTCTTCTGTTTCTACGCAATAAATTTTTCGGTAAAAATGACACCTTTTCTTTATTTTGTAGGTCCATATGATTAAAATGATACCCTACTTAGGCTGGGTTCACACTACGTTTTCTCCCATACGGGAGCGCATAAGGCAGGGGGGAGCTAAAAGCTCGCGCTCCCGTATGTCACCATATGCGCTCCCGTATGTCATTCATTTCAATGAGCCGACCGGAGTGAAACGTTCGGTCCGGTCGGCTCATTTTTGCGCCGTATGCGCTTTTACAACCGGACCTAAAACCGTGGTTGACCACAGTTTTAGCTCCGGTTGTAAAAGCGCATACGGCGCAAAAATGAGCTGACCGGACCGAACGTTTCACTCCGGTCGGCTCATTGAAATGAATGACATACGGGAGCGCATACGGTGACATACGGGAGCGCGAGCTTTTAGCTCCCCCCTGCCTTATGCGCTCCCGTATGGGAGAAAACGTAGTGTGAACCCAGCCTTATATAGGTTTGATTTTGTCGCACTTCTGAAAAAAATCATAACTACATGCAGGAAAATTTATATGTTTAAAATTGTCATCTTCTGACCCCTATAACTTTTTTATTTTACCGCTTAATGGTCGGTATGAGGGCTAATTTTTTGCGCCGTGATCTGAAGTTTTTAGCGGTACCCTTTTTGTATTGATTGGACTTGTTAATCACTTTTTATTCATTTTTTCATGATATAAAAAGTGACCAAAAATGCACTATTTTGGACTTTGGAATTTTTTTTGACCGTGCGGTTTAATTAACAGTATATTTTTATAATTCGGAAATTTTCGCACGCGGCGATACCACATATGTTTATTTTTATTTACACAGTTTTTTTTTTTTTAAATGGGAAAAGGGGGGTGATTCAAACTTTTAATAGGGGAGGTGTTAAATGATCTTTATTAACTTTTTTTTCGACCCTTTCAGGCTTCAAACATAAAGATATAAAACTGTAATTTTTTGTGAAGAATCAACAACAAGTGGGACATAATCATGAAGTGGAACGAAATTTATTGGATATTTCAAACTTTTTTAACAAATAAAAAACTGAAAAATTGGGCGTGCAAAATTATACAGCCCCCTTAAGCCAATACTTTGTAGCGCCAGCTTTTGCTGTGATTACAGCTGTAAGTCGCTTGGGGTATGTCTCTATCAGTTTTGCACATCAAGAGACTGAAATTTTTGCCCATTCCTCCTTGCAAAACAGCTCGAGCTCAGTGAGGTTGGATGGACAGCGTTTGTGAACAGCAGTTTTCAGTTATTTCCACAGATTCTCGATTGGATTCAGGTCTGGACTTTGACTTGGCCATTCTAACACCTGGATGTTTTTTTTTTGTGAACCATTCCATTGTAGATTTTGCTTTATGTTTTGGATCATTGTCTTGTTGGAAGACAAATCTCAGTCCCAGTTTCAGGTCTTTTGCAGACTCCATCAGGTTTTCTTCCAGAATGGTACTCTATTTGGCTCCATCCATCTTCCCATCAATTTTAACCATCTTCCCTGTCCCTGCTGAAGAAAAGCAGGCCCAAACCATGATGCTGCCACCACCATGTTTTACAGTAGGGATACACCATCAGGGTGATGAGCTGTGTTGCTTTTACGCCAAACATAGCGTTTTGCATTGTTGCCAAAAAGTTCGATTTTGGTTTCATCTGACCAGAGCACCTTCTTCCACATGTTTGGTGTGTCTCCCAGGTAGCTTGTGGCAAACTTTAAACAACATTTTTTATGGATATCTTTCAGAAATGGTTTTCTTCTTGCCACTCTTCCATAAAGGCCAGATTTGTGCAGTATATGACTGATTGTTGTCCTATGGACAGAGTCTCCCACCTCAGCTGTAGATCTCTGCAGTTCATATGCCTCTTGGCTGCATCTCTGATCATTCTTCTCCTTGTATGAGCTGAAAGTTTAGAGGGACGGCCAGGTCTTCATAGATTTGAAGTGGTCTGATACTCCTTCCATTTCAATATTATCGCTTGCACAGTGCTCCTTGGGATGTTTAAAGCTTGGGAAATCTTTTCGTATCCAAATCTGACTTTAAACTTCTCCACAACAGTATCTTGGACCTGCCCGGTGTGTTCCTTGTTCTTCATGATGCTCTCTGCGCTTTAAACGGACCTCTGAGACTATCACAGTGCAGGTGCATTTATATGGAGACTTGATTGCACACAGGTGGATTCTATTTATCATCATTAGTCATTTAGGTCAACATCGAATCATTCAGAGATCCTCACTGAACTTCTGGAGAGAGTTTGCTGCACTGAAAGTAAAGGGGCTGCATAATTTTGCACGGCCAATTTTTCAGTTTTTTATTTGTTAACAAAGTTTGAAATATCCAATAAATTTCGTTTCACTTCATGATTGTGTCCCACTTGTTGTTGATTCTTCACAAAAAAATGACAGTTTCATTTCTTTATGTTTGAAGCCTGAAATGTGGCAAAAGGTTGAAAAGTTCAAGGGGGCCGAATACTTTCACTATGCACTGTATCAAAACCTGTGCAGAGGAAAAGTTGCCGATAGCAACCAATCAGATTGATTCTTTCATTTTGCAGAGGCATTGTTAAAAATGAAAGAAGCGACCTGATTGGTTACCATGGGCAACTTATCCTCTGCACTGGTTTTGATAAATCTCCCACATAGGGATCTGTGAGTTGAGTGCGCATGCGCAGTGTACTTGCATACATCGCCGTCCTCTGCTTAGCTCAAGGAGCAGGGGAAGCGACCACAATGTCTGTAGGTACACTGAGCATGCGCACGAAACTTGCAGATCCCTGTGTGTATGCATGTACCGTCGGATTGCTACAAGCAGACAAAGCAGGACACACAGGCACAGTAGCAGGCAAACTCTAGGGATGGTCAGTAGCGCATCCACAGCATCAAATACACTAAAGAGGTTTTCTGAGCAGCATACTGTCACGATTCGGCTGGCTGGAAGTGGATCCTCTGTGCCAGAGAGGGATTGGCGTGGACCGTGTCGGTGGACCGGTTCTAAGTTGCTACTGGTATTCACCAGATCCCGCCGCAAAGCGGGATGGTCTTGCAGCGGCGGTAGCAACCAGGTCGTATCCACCGGCAACGGCTCAACCTCTCTGACTGCTGAGATAAGCGCGGTACAAGGGAGTAGACAAGAGCAAGGTCGGACGTAGCAGAAGGTCAGGGCAGGCAGCAAGGATCGTAATCAGGGGCAACGGCAGGAGGTCTGAAACACAGGCTAGGAACACACAAGGAAACGCTTTCACTGGCACAATGGCAACAAGATCCGGCGAGGGAGTGCAGGGGAAGTGAGGTATAAGTAGGGAGTGCACAGGTGATGATACTGATTAGGCCTGCTGCGCCAATCAGTGGCGCAGTGGCCCTTTAAATTGCAGAGACTCGGCGCGCGCGCGCCCTAAGGAGTGGGGCCGCGCGCGCCGGGACAACACAGACAGGGAACGGGTCAGGTACGGGAGCCGTGATGCGCATCGTGAGCGGGCGCATCCCGCGTCGCGAATCGCATCCCGGCTGGGAGTAATATCACAGTGCACCCGGTCAGCAGGTCTGACCGGTGCGCTGCGAATGAGAGGACGCTGCGAGCGCTCCGGGGAGGAGCGGGGACCCGGAGCGCTCGGCGTAACACATGCATTCTATGTATTTGTTTAGGAAGTGGGTACTCAAGGACCTGTACCCAAGGAGTCAGAGCTGAGCTCATCAAGTGCCACATCCTAGCACGCCTTCTCCGAATGCATTTAAAAAAAAAAAGCTATAATAGTTTTGAGAATGTAAAAGTGTTTTTAAACACATTTTTATTCTTCCTAAGAACCTACTAATGCATAATCAGTTTTCCCATAGCTGTTTAATAAATGTTTGCTTAATCTTTATCTACTTCCTTTACAGTTTACTGTGTCTGCTCTGATTTCTATTAACACTTGTATACAACGTACATGACTCTCCCCTACAAATTGCCTGATAAGTGCTTTCCCTCCTATCTACAGCCTGTGCGATCTGTCCTTTATGCACTTTCTTTCTCATCCTTACACTCTCAGCTTGTCTGTACAGCCTTTGCAATTTTCTGTGTCAGTATTGATTTCTATCAACACATGTATACAACTTACATGTTTCTCCCCTGCTAACTGCCTGGCGTGTGCTTTCCTTCGTATCTACAGCCTGTGTGATCTGCACTCTCCTCCTCATCTCAACACTCTGAGCTGCTCGGTGCAGCTGCAACTCCCTCCCAGCTGTTATCGCTAACACTAAGAAAGCAGAAAGTCTGTACACATTACTTCTCTTATCTTTCTATTAGCAGCAGCAAAATGGTAGGACATTATTTAGAAAGTTGCTTAGTTCTACATCAAAGAAGCAAAATAATAAAAATAATAATAATAATTTTAGCCTTTTAGAGCAATACCAAATATTCCATCATAAACCATTTAAAGAAGGTTCCCATCCTGGCGGAGATTTATCAAAACCTGTGCAGAGGAAAAGTTGACCGGTTGACCATAGCAACCAATCGGATCGCTTTTTTATTTTTCAGAAGCTTTTTCAAAAATGAAAAAAAGCGATCTGATTGGTTGTTATGGACAACTGCACCACTCTTCCTCTGCACAGGTTTTGAAAAATCTCCCTCATTGTCTGTCAAATTTGCTTTAGCTTCTAAAGCAAATCAGAATTGACTACCAATAAGGCTGAACTTTTATGGTTATAAGGTTATCACTTTTTTTGCCATAATGATAAAATCAGAAATGAAAAATGTCAAGTAAGTGAATAAAACATAATCATCTTAAAAAGTTCTGAATTATTTACAGTACAATTGGAGCCATGTGCACAAAGCCGTGCGTACAGCACACAGAGTCCCCATGGTTCCACATAGTGTGGACCTATACATTTCTATAGGTGCCATACTACAGCTCCGAACAATTTCTAACTTGCATTGAGCCATTATGTAGGCATGTGCTTGATACCTTAATCTTTATTTTGTTACAGTAGATGAATAAATAGTGTGTTCACTTACTTAGCGAGTTCTTCAATGACAGCTGGAGTGTCTGCACATAGGTCAACTTTAAGTATCTGCATGGTTTTCGGCTCAATTACTCCACTGGTTGGAGATATAGTGATGGGAAGGTGGCCGTTGTATTTTATTTTAAAAGTACCTAAAGAAAAATACATTTTTGATGAGTAACATTCACAACACATTAATCACTGAACTTAGTATCTAATTCAAAGATAGTTAACCAACAGAAATGCCTAGTAGTAATATTCTTCCACAAGTGTCCATAGATGTGTATAGCATACGCATAAGTTGGAAAATCATTGAAATAAAAAAAAACATGTTTATTGCACTTACAAGGCTGGAGAGATTGTTCCTAGCTGCTGAGAAGCACGTACCAGTTTAGAGCTGTCTGTATCGGACTTGTTATTACGTTCATTATAGTACCCTTGTGGTTTTTGCTTGCACAGCATAGGTCATCACTGTCAATTTAGGCACATGGATACAGGCAATAATCACAGTACATGATGTTAAATAGAAGCCAGCATCCAGACAAACTATGGATATAATTGTTCAAAAGGTACAAGAGCTGCTGTATATTAAGAGAGAACAATGAAAGCACAGTACGTGGGAGAGCAGACTGTAAAGAATTTACAGGATGGTAAATGGCCAGAATCAAAAATCATTGCAAGTATTTTGTGGTTTGTATTATACAAAAGTACTACTAAGTAAAGAAAGTAAAAAAAAAAAAAAAACTTGGCTTTGCTGTTATCACTGTATTTTTACCAACAAAAAGTTAACTTTTTTAGCTCCCCTTAAAAAATAATGAAAGCTTATCGATAAATAATATATATCCCAAAGTGATGCCATTAAAAAAACACAACTTGACCCACAAAAAAACTTAGTAAGGCTATGTTCACATCAGTGTTCGGAGCTCCATTTTGGAGCTCCATTCGCTGATGCTGTTATAATGATGGGATTGGCATGTCAGGTTTTTTCTCCGCTGAAATCATGAAAAAATAACGAGCATCTAACATAACCACGATGGACCCAATTGAAAGTAATTGGGACTTGTCTGGTTTTGTTGACATCCGCTGTCACAACCTCCGTCCCAGCCCCGTTAACAGCAGTTGTACCAAAGGTAAAAACGCCTGAAAAATTTGAACAGAAAAACAGATAAAAAGAGGGCAGAAATTAGGACTCATAAAAACAGTATGTGAACAAAGCCTAATGCTGTTACACAATAAAGGAAAAAGTTAGGTAAGGGGGTAAATGCTGTCACAGTTCAGTCTACCCAGGTTTAGACCGGAGAGACAAGAGCTGCAGAATACATAAGTAAACTCAGCATGACATATATGCTTTTGTATAAAATGTCCCATTTCATAGCTTCACATGCAGATTGGTATACAAAAAATGAATCAATAAATTAATATGTTCGCTGGTCGTATGAGCGCTTGTGACTACTGACTGTTCACGTGACCAGCGCCCATGAATATTCAAATGCAGCCGACAAGACCCTGCATCGGTCTCCTGTTCACCCGCACTATAACCTAGTGTATTGGGTTTAGTGTGGGTGAACGGGTGACCGTTTTCCTTTAACCCCTTCCCACAGAATGACGTATATATACGACGGATGAAGCGATACCTTCGCGCATTCCGTCGATATAGATATATATATATATATATATATATATATATATAAATATGTCATTCATTAAATCTGTGCCCCCGCAGCACTGATCAGGTTAATCAGCTAAAGTCCCGGTGTGTCTGGTGGGAGACCACTTCCGCCTGACACCACGGGACCCCATCTGATTAATCCAATCAGCGATCGGGTGTGCAGGATTGGCGGGTGCGGCTGGTGTCCGGCAGGAGCGTCGGTCCGGCGGCGGCGATGATGCGGCGGGTTAGTGTTCTCCCCCTTAGAATTTGCAAAACTACTACTCCCAGCATGCGCAGACAGTCTGGCATGCTGGGAGTTGTAGTTTTGCAACATCTGGAGGGCCACACTTTGGCAACCACTGGTCTGCTGCATGCCCCTAGCTTTTTATGGGGTGCAGGTTCTTTTTGCACTTTTTTGGGGGGGTGTATGCGGTCTGTGCCACCAGCGACTGTTCTGCACTGTGTGGCCAGACCATACCCCGTGTACAGACTGCACTGATTGCCGATCAGTGAATTATTACTGATCAGTACTTTTTTGGGGTACAGGTATTTTTTCTTTTTTGGGGGAGTTTGCGGTCTGGCCACATAGCGCAAAAAAGCGTAAAAAACAAACAAACCTTACACTGATAAAAAGTGCTGATCAGTAATAATTCACTGATCAGCAATCAGCGCAGTCTGCACACAGGGTACAGTATGGCTGCACAGCGCAGAACAGTCACTGGTGGCATGGACCGCATATGCTCCCCAAAAAGTGCAAAAAAACAAAAAACATGCATTACACTACACCTGCACTACACACTGGAATAAAGTGAAATCACTACATTTACCCCACCCCCTCCCCCCACACCCACAAAATAGAAATACTCCAAAGGCTTTTCGGTGGAGGAGGCATACGACATGCACTTGCCTCTGACACTAAGACCACCAATGAGGGAGAGGAGAAAGAGCCCACATTTATTTCTCCTCCCCGTCATAATCCAGTGATGATGAGCCCCCAGAAGGCGGCATTGCAGGACAATGCCAGTAGAGGCCCCCCATACTAGTGATCCTGTCCCCTATACAATTCACCCTGCCCCCCCATAAAGGTGACCATGCCTGGACCCCAGTACAGGCAGGGTCTCCTATATGAGCAACTGATTCCTGGGTTTGTTGTCTGCCCAGAAATCCAAATTGACCCCACAGTCCTCACTGAAATGGAATTTACTTTTTTTTTTCAGTGAGGACATTGTCAATTTGATGGCGGCTCAAACAAACTTTTGCGGCACAGCACCCTGATGCTTTCTTGTGCACATGGCAGAATTTCCGCGGCAGAAGTTTCTACGGCTGAAATCCGAACTCCGGAGTAAGTACAGATATGTCTATTCTTTCTGAGGAGTCCACACAGAAATGCATTGCCGTCTATGATACAGAACACTTCCGAGCACTCAATCCAGAGCCCCGTCTTATTTCAAGGCAACAGTTTAAGGTCACATATGGGGTATTTTCGTACTCGGGAGAAATTGTGTTACAAATTTTTGGGAGCTTTTTCTCATTTTACCACTTCTGAAAATGAAAAAAATTGAGGCTACACCGGCATGTTCATTTAAAAAAAAAAATGTTACACTTACATGCTGGGTTTTTCCTTTATTTTTCATTTTCACAAGAGGTAAAAAGAGAAAAAGCCCCCAAAATAAATAACGCAATTTCTCCCAGGTACGGAAATACCCCATATGTGGGTGTAAAGTGCTCTGCGGGCGCACAACAGGACTCAGGAGTGAGAGCGCACCATGCACATTTGTCTAAATTGGGGATTTGCACAGGGGTGACTAATCGTACCAGCGGTTTGACATAAAACTAAACGCTAAAAACAAAAAACCCCATTGTGACCCCATTTTGGAAACTACACCTCTCACGCAATGTAACAAGGGGTGCAGTGAGCATTTACACCCCACAGGTGTCTGACAGATTTTTGGGACAGTGGTCCATGAAAATGAAAAATTAAATTTATCATTTGCTCAGCCCACTGTTCCAAAGATCTGTCAAAACACTCTTTGCTCACTGCACCCCTAGTTACATTCTGTGAGGGGTTTAGCTTCCAAAATGGGGTCACATGTGGGGGGGGTCCACTGTTTTAGCACTATAGGGGCTTTGTAAACGCACATGGCCTCTGACTTCAATTCTAGCCAAATTCACTCTCCAAAAGCCCAATGGCGCTCCTTCTCTTATGAGCCTTGTTATGTGCCCGCAGAGCACTTTACGTCCACATATGGGGTATTTCCATACTCAAGAGAAATTGGGTCACAAATGTTGGGGGCTTAATCTCCTTTTAACCCTTGTAAAAAAAAAAATGGGGCTACATATTCCTGCAAAATAATTTCGATTTTGAGTTTTCCCCTCCACATTGCTGCAATTCCTATGAAAAACCTAAAGGGTTAACAAACTTTCTGAATGTCATTTTTAATACTTTGAGGGTTCAGTTTTTATATAATGGGGTCCATTATGGGAATTTCTTACAGAACCCTCAAATCCACTTCAAACTGAACTGACCTCTGAAAAATTCAGATTGTGAATTTTTTGTGAAACTTGGAAAATTGCTGCTATACTTTGAAGCCCTCTAATGTCTTCAAAAAGTAAAAACATGTAAACTTTATGATGTAAACATAAAATAGACATATTTTATATGCAAATTAATATATAATTTATTTGGTATGTCTATTTTCCTTACAAGCAGAGAGTTTCAAAGTAAGAAAAATGCAAAATTTTGGAATTTTTCATGAAATTTGGGAATTTTTCACCAAGAAATGATGCAAGTATCGACAAAAATTTACCACTATCTTAAAGTAGAATATGTCTCGAAAAAACTAACTCGAAATCATATTCATAAGTAAAAGCAACTTAGAGTTATTAATGTATAAAGTGAAGGTGATTGGATTTGCAAAAAATGGCTGTGTCCTTAAAGGGGTACTCTGCCCCTGGACATCTTTTACCCTATCCAAAGGATAGGGGATAAGTTGTCTGATCGCTGGGGGTCCCACCACTGGGGACCCCCACAATCTCTCCTGCAGTACCCGCTTGTCATCAGCTGCACAGATCGAAGATCACTCCGTGCTGATGACTCACAATACAGGGGCCAGAGTATCATGACGTCACAGCGCCACCCCCTCGTGACTTCACGCCCCACCTCCTCAATGCAAGCCTATAGGAGGGGGCATGACGGCCGCCACGCCCTCTCCTATAGACTTTTATTGAGGCGGTGGGGCATGACATCACAAGGGAGCGGGGTCATGATGTCACAATATTCCGGCCCCTGTCTCGTGAGTCATCAGCATGAAGCGATCTTCGCTCAATGCAGCTAATGACAAGCGGGTGCTGCAGGAGAGATTCCCCTATGCTTTGGATAGGTCAAAATGGGCTTCATCCTTAAGGGGTTAATAGTAAAATGGAAGGAAAACACAAAAAATATAAGTATAGAAAATATAAGAATGTATTCTTTCTATGGAGCTATACTTTATGTATTTCAGATTTTGGAATACTCTTAGGTGGCTAGCTGCCTGTACATCAGAAATGGAACGGAAGCTAAAGGCATCGCTGTCTAAACATTAAGTTATTGTTGTATGAGATAAGGAAATCTAAAACCTGCTGTTCTATTTCCTATAATAGATGGATCTTGCTTCAGCTATCAGAAAGGAACAGTTAAACCATGTTTCTCTATGTAATTTATTCTGTATAAAGAAAAAGAGATAAAGAATCTCGGAAGTGAAAATGAAATATTTCATACTTACAAAGGAATCAGAAGGAATGTGTCATCAGAACATGACCTATTATTTTAATCGATGTTGTGTTTTGGGTGATTTTTTTTTCTCCATGTCATTATTTTAAATCCTGAAATCATGTAATTGTCCTTCTGGCCACTAAGCTTCTATTGCTTCTTGTTCTGCAAAAGCAAACTACATAAAACCTTCCAGCGGTTTTCTCCCTATCCTCACAGAACGGATTAATGTATATATATATATATATATATATATATATATATATATATATGTATACAGTAGATAACACAGGGTCCACCATTCAAAATAGGTGAAGGTCATAGCTGACCTTCTCCTCCCTGCACACTGATGTCTGCACAGGTCACTGAGCATAACAAGAACAATCCCCATAGAAATCAATGTGTGCTCTCTAGACTATGGTTTCCTAAGGTCCATATAGCTGCTCTAGATTACTTCTTAGGCTAGGTTCAGAGTACGGAATTTCCGCCTGCAATTTTGCTTTGAAATTGCAGGCGGAAATTCCGCTTTCTAAAATGTATAGTGTAGTGAATGATTTTCCGTTTACAAATTAACACTTCGGAATTTGTGAAGCGGAAAATCCGCTTTGAAAATCCGCTTAGAAATTTCCGCCTGAAGAAAGGCGGTGCTCTTTCTTCAGGCGGAAGTCCGTGCGGAACACATTGCAGTCTATTGGAGACTTTAGTGTCCGCGCGGTCCTAGCGCCGACTGATTCAGCCGGCGCCGGCCGCACTCGGAATCTCCGGGCGGAAATTTTCTGCCTGGAGATTCCGTAGTCTGAACCTAGCCTTAAAATGCTGCTAAAAGCAGCTCAAGCTTGATGGCCGGCCCCATAATCATGTGCAGAATATAGCATAAAGAAACTAAGAAACTAAGAAACTAAGAAAAGAACAAAAGAAGATTCATCAGTAAAAAATATAGATGATACATCACTTTACAGTGAATTTATCATCTACAGTTTTTAGAGCCAGATTAGAGTTAGATACTGAAACGTTCTTTTTTCTATCTGTTTCTATTTTCAGATTTTTGTTATGTAATGCTCTGTACATTATTATGGGGGCTTCCATCTTGCCAGAGCTGTTTTAAAGGAAAACTGACAGCTTTCTCCCCCCACACTAAACAGCTG
This sequence comes from Hyla sarda, assembly GCF_029499605.1. Classification (NCBI taxonomy): domain Eukaryota; kingdom Metazoa; phylum Chordata; class Amphibia; order Anura; family Hylidae; genus Hyla; species Hyla sarda. The sequence goes on from NC_079190.1 coordinate 204,698,130, forward strand.
TACTGGCTGGTAGTGCGGGGGACGCTGATCAGTTTGATGCTTACCGTGTCCGGATCCGCCGCGCCGTTCGGTCCTAATATTCTATTTTTGGGATATGCTAATGAGGTGCTAACTGGCACCGGCCGGGCTAACTGGCACTCTGACGTCCGTGCCGCCAGCCGCAACGCTGCCTTGCTCATCAATATTGCTCCTTTCCTTCCTCCTCTCCCTCTTCTCCCTGCTCTGTAATGAAGAGAGAGGGGAGGAATATTGATAAGCTGGGCGGCGCTGCGGCCGACGGCACTGACATCAGAGTGCCAGTTAGCCCGGACGGTGCCAGTTAGCACCTCATTAGCATATCCCAAAAATAGAAGATTAGGGCCGAACAGTGCAGCGGATCCGGGTACGGTAAGCATCAAACTGATCAGCATCCCCGCACTACAGCCAGTACCGCTGGTTAGGGGGGGAGAAAGCTGACAGTTTTCCTTTAACAGCATTTAGTGATATGCTTTACAGCAGAACCCATAGGCATAGATAACAACAGACAGGAATTTTCAGATGAATTGGAGACGCTACTAGGCATTTTCTGCGGCCTATTCAGGAGTTCTGCTGTGACTGATAGCAGATTCAATGTTATCTCTTTACTGGTGTCACCATTAACTGTGCTCCTGAGAATAAAGGCATTACCGAGAAATGATCTGTACAGAACAGAAAGTCTCAGATTAGTTTTAGACCTAGTGGCAAAAATGGAAACTGCAAGAATGTTAGGATATTATAAAATGTAGGAAGCAAAATAAAAAGTTATAAAATACATCACCCAAATTTTTCAAAAACAGGGTTAACATAAAGGGCCTGATTTTAAACAATGGGCCATTTTCTGATGGCACGTTTCCTTTACAGTTTCCTCCTCAGAAGCACAGCAGTTAGTTTTACATTCTTCTGGCTGAGTACTGCTTTATTGTGTAAGTGTATCCTGTGACAGAGCAATAAGGCATTGGCTCTTGCACTGTCACTCATACCTTCAATCTACAGGAGCATCTCCACACTTTTGCACCTTGGTACAGTTGTTTAGGGATAAGTGCAGCCCTAAGCTTATCCACAGCCACTTTCCCTGAACACCTGTACCTAAATGACGGATCCTAAACTGAATGGAAGTCCCTGTTCTCAGTAAGTGTAGGGGCGTAACAAGGTTCAAAACAATAATCCCTGATGGAGGTCAGGGAAACAAGTCAGGACACAAAGGTTTAACAGGCACAGAACAAGATACAAAACACAGCAGATAAACAGACTAACAGATAGAGAATAGTCTGACAATCTAGGTCAAAACCTAAATAGCAGCAAATGTATGAAATCCCTAAGCAAAGAATCAACGTGTAACAAGCCAAGGTCAGAATACACAAAAAAGAACAAGTTATAGGCAGTACAAAAGCTAGTGCAGACAGATACAAACACAAGCAAGTACTGAACAGACCAGCTGGGTGTTTATATGCACCTGGGAAAGGTGTGGTCGCTGAGGCCAGATGAGATTGGCATTAAGTCCAAGACCTATGATACGCCCAGGTGTCATCATAGCAAAGCATGATGCTTTAGTCAAACACAAGAAAACTCAACCCTTCTGCCACAACAATAGTGATTGCCTGGGTGAGAACATGACATACTGTCTGCAGCGTCGGAAAGTGCAGCACGATGGCACAGGGCACCCCTATAACAGAGGCTGCAGGGGAGTGAGGAAGGTGAAAAAAATATAGCTGGATAACACCTTTAAGAGTTAACTTGCACGTAAGTCATGGTGTGACAAATATTAAGTCAGTGGCCCTTGAAATGCAGCAATTTTATAGTATGAACCCTAGGATCCAGCTTGAAAAGGTATGAAGAAGATGAATAAGTAGGTCAGGGTGCACTTGCACTTGTAAACTGGCAGTGCTCGAAGTCTTTCAAGATCTCATGAATGCTTTCATTTTAATGAAACAGACTTGATGGAGCCAAAAACACCTACATGCACATATTCTTTATATCCACCCTTCAGATCCGTAAATGAAATGAGAAAGGCAAACGCTTACCTGCAAGCTCCAAAGCAGGTATAATGCTGCCACCTAGTGGAATTATACCTCAACTGAAAACTAACACAATTATTGGATTAACAAAAGAAAGTACAACAGGTGCGTGTGTCTACGTACAGGCTCCATGCCCAAAGCTGTGCTTTAACAGAAAAAGCTATCATACTTCTCTTTTCATATAGGGCAATGGTAACATTTAAAATGAAATTAACTTTTATCGGAAGTTGCATAAAATAACACATTACTCTTCTGCAGCACAAGCCTTAGGCTGGGTTCACACCACGTTTTTGCAATACAGTTCCCCTATCAGGTTTTTGATAACAAATGGAATCCTCAAAACCAAACTAAACTGTATCAAAACGTGTGTACAAATTTTAACCCGAATACGGTTTGAAAAATTATGTCCGGTTGCCTCCGCTTAAAGGGGTACTCCGGCGCTAAGACAACATATCCCCTATCCAAAGGATAGGAGATAAGATGCCTGATCGCGGGGGTCCCGCCGATGGGGATGCCCGTGATCTTGCACGCAGCACCCTGTTATAATCAGTCACCGGAGCATGTTCGCTCCGGGTCTAATTACTGGCGATCACAGGGGCAAGAGCATTGTGACATCACGACTCTGCCCCTGTGTGACATCACACTCCGCCCCCTCAATGCAAGCCTATGGGGGGGCGTGACAGCTGTCACACTGGCGTGTCAAAACGGACATAACCTGATGCATCGCTTTGCATACGGTTTACAATGGAGAGTCAATGGTTCTCAAACTGAAAACGTATACGGGAACTGTATTGAAAAAACGTGGTGTGAACTCAGCCTTAGAACAATGTACTAGCTGCTCATGATGTACCTATGTATGGATTGATAAGTAATATACAATATACAAGTTTGTTCCGTTTCTTGTGCTGCATCTAACCTGGAGAAGAACCATGGTTTGTAATTGCAATATCCTTGCAGATCACTTTACTGTTCGCCACTATGCTGCCAAAATGTACTTCAGGATCAATTTCAAGATAACAAGAAGGGACGAAACTGAAAGATAAAAAAGAGGGCTTTAGTAATATGAATCAGATATAAGCACTGGTGAGATACTGTTTGGGCTTTACACTAAATTATTGGGGAATATTTACATCTTATTGTACACAGTGAAGTCATTGGATAGCAAAATCAGCTGCAGAAAATATGCAGCAAAATACACAGTGTATGGGTTACGTGTGAATCAGGTCACATACAGCGCATGCACAGCATTTTACGCCATTTCAATCAAAGTTTAAAAAGCCACCAGGACCCGGTAACTAGTTTTGGGAGCCAGGTCCTGGAGGCTGCTCTCTACCCCACTGGCCTTGAGTGAGGCATCTCTCCCTATAGACTGCTGAGGAGAAAGGCGTCACTCAGGCCAGCCAGGTGGGAAGCAGCCAGCAGGACCCGCACCCATGGTAAAGGTGGCACTTTTTAAACTATGAATACTACTAGTAATTTCTAGCATCCTGGCATTGAACTGCCTACTATATATATATATATATATATATATATATATATATATGTATAGCTCTGAAGGCAGAGATTATCCAAATACAATAAGGCTAAATTCACACATGCCGGCAATGCTGCAGATTTTTTGCAGGTACCAGACATATGGGTGAGAATTTAAAAAGCTCATCCAAATGCTAAAGACATTTTCTGTGCAGAATATCTAAATTTTAGGTATTGTGTGCACTGTTTTTTCTTTTGACATCACGCCACGCACCCTCAATACAAGTCTATGGGAGGGGGCGTGGTGGCAGCCACGCCCCCTCCCATAGGCTTGTATTGAGGGGGTGTGACGTGATGTCACAAGGGGGCATGGCCGACGCCTCCAGCCCGCACACATAATTCGGAACTAAATGTTCCGAATGCTGGCCTGTGGAGTACCCCTTTAAAAATTCACGCATGCAAATTTCAAAACCAATCACTTTTTTTGTTTTTACTTTTGTATTAAAGGGGTATTCCAGGAAAAAAAAAAAAATGTTTAATATCAACTGGCTCCAGAAAGTTAAACAGATTTGTAAATTACTTCTATTAAAAAATATTGATCCTTGCAATAATTATCAGCTGCTGAAGTTGAGTTGCTGTTTTCTGTCTGGCAACAGTGCTCTCTGCTGACATATCTGCTTGTCTCGGGAACTGCACAGAGTAGAAGAGGTTTGTTATGGGGATTTGCTTCTAATCTGGGCGTTTCCCGAGACAGGTGTCATCAGAGAGCATTTAGACAGAAAAGAACAACTCCACTTCAGCAGCTCATAAGTACTGAAAGGATTAAGATTTTCTAATAGAAGTCATTTACAAATTTGTTTAACTTTCTGGAGCCAGTTGATTTATATATATAAAAAAAAAAGTTTTTTCCTTGATAACCCCATTAAAATCTGGACCAAAATGCATCCTTTGCAGATGTGTCATGTGCATCTCGCTGCGGATTTCTGCAAAAGCAGTGGACAGCTGTGACACAAGGAAAAGTGCCTCCTAAAGGAGTCCAATTTTATTAACTCAAGCAAATGCTAGAATGAATTATAATAGGCAGGATTTAACTTCTTCACCAAAGAAACAACCCAAATATGTCTAAAATTAAAAATTATTGAAGACATCTGTTAAACTGATAGTAGTTAAAATGAATTATTAAATAATGACTTTATTTAAAACAGTGAAACGTGGAGGGACATTAATATTAATAATTTATCAACAGAGTTTCCACTTCATTCATTTGCAGTCAGGTAAAATGACTTTCTTTCCAACTATCAAGTATTATTAATGTATCTGCTCAAACCTCGAATTCCCAGGGTCATAAATCAAGCTTTGTAAAATCCACCGGGATTTTTTATGCTTCCATCTTTACATGCTTAAAGGAGTTTTCAGATTTTATGTATATAAACCATAGCAACTGATTCTTCACATGTCCAGGATCTTAGTTTGCTGTCAGTGAATCAATGCCTTTATTACGTCCATCTAGCGTAATGGTTTTATTCATTGCATTATTAGGAAAATATTTTTTTGCCGAATATTTCCTGGATTATTATTATTATTTATTTACTTATGTTTACATCCTTAGCATTTTTGTAAATGCAGCATGCTCTGGGTATGGCATGTTTGAGTTTTTTTTATGAGCCTATCTATAGGATATTAAAAAAAAGAATAGAAAAATACCACCCAAAAAATTATTTTAGGGTCTATTCACACATACAGTATCCTGTGCACATTTGATGTGCAGAATTTAAAGTTGCAGATTTGAAGCCGGGTTCAGTCAATTAGTTTACATTAAAATCTGCAGCATAAAACCTGCAGCCTCAAATCCTGCGCATCATATCTCTCCATTTTTGAGGATAGAACCAGAGCTAAGCTTTTTGTCAGTAGTTTACATAGATGGACTTCCTTTTCCTTACTTCTCTGGTCAGACAAAGCACATACTCCTCCCTGCAATACCATGACATAGTGCTGGAGAAAGTGCACTGGACTGAACAGGCTGGCACTGTGATAGGCTGACATGACACTACTATAGATAGCATGTGGGGGGAAATAAACTGAGTTTTCAAGGTGTAATGTGAGCAGAAAGAAAAGAAAACAGCTGCTGCAGGATAACAGCAAGGAAAGAGTTACACTAAGCACTAAGCTGCTACTGTTGCTGCTGAGAAGCTAATGGAAGGGGGAAGGTAGAGAATACACTGTAGTGCAGTGGACATACAGCAGTAGTTGCACTAGTATTTACACAAGGGTCAGCTGCCCTGACATTTATGGGCGGTGAGAGATAAGACAAAATCGATTTTTTTTAAAGGAAAATTTTGGATCATCTGCAGAAGGCAGAACCTCAGATTGCAGGTACAAAGCCTAGGCTTTGTCAGGCTCCATCCCTCCTTCACACAGCATATGCAAAGCCCTGACTTTAATTTGTCCTGATCTAGCTGTTACTATAGAAAGATGTGCCCTGACAATAAGCAATGGGCAGTTAATTTGCTGAGATGTGAGCACCTAATGGCCAAAACTTTAGAGCGGCTTTTCTTTTATATAAAACGTCATGTGTGAACCTACCCTAAAGCCCAAATCACCTGTATGCTTAATGGGTTAAAAGCACATTGAATATGAAAAAGGTAAATATCTTACCCCAATAACGGCACCTCAATGGCATCATTGTCAACCACAACCAATAGTTTGTCACGAATGTCTTGCTTTTTAATGGGATGGTATTCCACTGAGGCTGTTACTTGAAGCCCAGGTGCCACAGGTTTCTCTGGATTTTGTACATATAGGGTAAACTGAAAAGGAGCAAGAGTAAACATTACAATAAAATACACTTTGCATAATAAAAAATGAATACAGACATGTAAGTGTTGTGGCTAACAATCTTTTTGAAAACTCTATAATACATTATGGGATCTGTAAGCTATTTTACTGTGCACTTTCCCATCCTGTATGGCACTATGGATCATACCCAATTGATTCTTCCATACTGTGAACTTGCTACACAGTATCTTTGGAAGATTGCAGAGTCACCCATTGAAGGCCAAAAAATGACCTCGCCCGACCCTGTTATATTGTATACCTCCTCCAGGAGGAATGTACCACAGAGGCAGCCCTCTGCTATCGTTCCCAGGGATATGTAATACTATAGAGACACTTAAAGGTGTACTCCGGTACTGTCAGGATCCAGACTAGCGGCTGGTGAGGACACTGGAGGTGGATCCTCTGTGCCAGAGAGGCGATTGCGTGGGTCGTACTGGGGGATCGGTTCTAAGTAGTTACTGGTCTTCACCAGAGCCCGCCGCAAAGCGAGATGGATTTGCTGCGGCGGTAACTACCAGGTTGTGTCCCCCAGTAGCG